>NC_041332.1:30089351-30279351 GCF_004354835.1 Perca flavescens | reverse complement strand
AAGCACACTTAGATGTGTAAAGTCTTTGGAGTTTCCCTTTCACAACATCTGCTCACACACAGACTGGATCATACCTGCAGTGTACAAGACAGGTGCACAGTCGGAGAAATATGATCCAAACTGTGCAGGACAGTTAGTTGTTACTGATATCTCTTGGCTGCATGTGAGAGGCCTCTCTGTCCGAATGAGTGCTTTCACATCACAAACATGTATGCTCGCACACACACACACACACACACACACACACACACACACACACACACATATGAGTACATAAAGCACTTTGTGGCCATATGGAGATGTGGCGATATTATCTGATCTGGTTTTGTTATTATGATTCTTTTATAATCTCTCACACAGAAGATTCTTTCTTTTTCTCTTTCAAATGACATTCAGTCAAATCTTTTCTTCTTCTTTTTTTCTTTCTGCTCAAATTATATACCTTTAAAAAGGTATAACAATAATATGTAACTATTTGAGTATAAGTTCAGGAATAACACAAAATGCCACTGCAATAATTAACAAATACACAGCTGAAAGTTTGCTCAGCACCTTGGTAGACTTCATCACTGTCCATTGTTTTGTCACAGCATTTTCCATCCATCCTGCTTTCTTACTTTACTATAGTAAGTTTGCTACAGTATATAACAACACTAAATATACATAATTTCTTGTTAAATCTTTACCAATCATCAAACATTGTGTACATTCATTGACTGTACATCATGTAGATCTTTCCAAAACAAAATCTCAACTGGCAACAATCTGGACAAAGTTTTTGTTTATCAGAAAGTCTTGTTGACACGTGTGTGGGATCAAAAACCTTGACTGTGAAGAAAACAGAGTTATATACTGTACATTAAAAGTGATAGGTAGCCGATAAATGAGACTTTGCAGGCCAGTCACATGTCTCACATGTCTCTGTGATTTCTTAGTGAGTGACTTTTGAAGCTCATGCTGCAGAAATGCATCTTAATGTAACCATGCTGCCCTCTGCTGGTGATTACTGCTGCTTTCTTTGCTTTACTTACTGTGTGTGTGTGTGTGTGTGTGTGTGTGTGTGTGTGTGTGTGTGTGTGTGTGTGTGTGTGTGTGTGTGTGTGTGTGTGTGTGTGTGTGTGTGTGTGTGTGTGTGTGTGTGTGTGTGTGTGTGTGTGTGTGTGTGTGTGTGTGTGTGTGTGTGTGTGTGTGTGTGTGTGTGTGTGTGTGTGTGTGTGTGTGTGTGTGTGTGTGTGTGTGTGTTTCAGTCTGGGAGTACTCATTGCCTATGCTGCGAACCATAATGTCACCATCCAGATTAAGAGCACTCGGCGGCTCATCAACACCAATTTGAGAGACCTGAAGACATTTGCTAACAACACACCTGCGGTATGCCCTCACACATATGCCATGTTAAAGACACATTAAAAAAAATCTAAGTTAGTGAATGTACATGTGTGTTTTCTGTTGCAGCAAGTTGAATACCTGACAGCCCAGTACACCACAGCAAAGAACAAAGTCCTGTCAGACCTCGACAGTAAGTTGACCCCAGACTGTTCACATAAAGTATTTGTTTAATGTCTCTCACGTTGTTTGCCTGTAGCTCGCTGTGTTTACCTACAGTAGTAATATGCAGTATAACTAGTGTTGTCCGATGTGTTGACCGACAGACATTGGACCTCTGCTGGGTGGGAGGATCCACAGTCAGCTGGAGAAAGAGGTGGTTCCCTCGCTGGACACTGCACTGCGTATGGCAGGAGGTAACACACACACTCTGTATTAGCCTTTAATACGACCTGCTGTTCAGTTCAAACAGTTGAGACATAGTACATTTATCACAATGCAGTGCTGAGTAAACGGTATCTCCTCTTTCTGTCCGTCACCACATATGATGGGTGATATTTATGCCGAAATTCAAGGATAAGCCTCATCAGCCATTAACTATTTTTTTTTTAAATGTAAAATGTTGTTCATGTTTTGTATGTTACGTAAGATGCTCGCAAAACTCCAAACTTGTAGCATATATAAACTGAAAATGTTGTTGTATCAAACATTATTTTTGTGAATTGTTGCCACACTTATACTGATTTCTTATTACACTCAGTTTTCTCTCTTGTGGTTTTATTACTGCAGAATCCCATTGTGCCTTTTTAAGGGAATATTCACAATTTTTTAACTTTCGTTTTTCCTCTTTGATTTCCTCACATTTCCTTTTATCTAAAGCAAAAGTTGAGAATGCCATCAAAGGTAATCAGAGCCTGTTGTACCCTGTTAAACGTCTTCTAATGTGGTTTTCCTTTGTGGATTGTTGATCTGTGGTCGTTGTATTCAGAGTTATTGTTATAATTTGCGTAGTTCTGTGGTGGTTGCGTGAATTGTGAATGTATATTAATATACATCGTATAAGGCTTTACCAGTTTGACAATATAAAACAACACACTATTGTGGAATATTGTAGTAAAAGTAAAATGAAAATGCTAACTTTTTATTCCATTTTATTCTCCTTCTCTCTCCTGAAGCCATGCGGGAGACCAAAGAGGCCCTAGAGAACGTCAGCTCCTCCTTGGAGGTTCTTCAGGAGGAGACGGCGAAACTTCAGGCCAGTCTATCAGGGGAGCGTGCCTCTCTGTCCAACACCTTATCAGACCCTGCTTGCACTAATGGAGCTGTGTCCCACACCTGCAACACCATCCGCTCCACGCTGTCCCAGCTGGGAATCAACGCTGACTTCTCCGAGGTACCGAGAAACTAAACATTGTCTGACACATGAGATGACAATCAGAACCTGAAAATAATGGAAACTGGGATTTTAATTGACATATTTTAACTAATCTTCCCTGTTTTTTCTCTTTCTGGCTGTCAGCTGCCAGATGTCAGTCATGCTTTGGCCAATGTCAATACCGTCCTGAAAACAGACCTCAGCAACATTGTACAAAAGGTTAGCCTCTGTCTCCAGCTCATCATCATCCTACTGGTTATGTTGTCCCTTTCTTTTTCACCCATCATATTCTTACGAAACAAATCCTGGTTCAAAAATGTTCTTCTCTAAAATCTTTTTCTAAATCCTCTTTTCTCTCTTACTTTCCGCCACCAGGGTTACTCATCCTTTAATGATACGCCAAAACTGGTTCATGAACAAACTAAAAACATTGTCTCAGGTACATATATGTGTGTGTGTGTGTGTGTGTGTGTGTGTGTGTGTGTGTGTGGGGGGGGGGTACTGTATGCATGTGTATTTAGTTTGCCTAACAAATAGCTGTTTTCCCTTCTTCTTTACAAATTATATGAGATTAAGTCTGACTGTAGTCTTTCACTTTTATATTTTTCCTTCTCTCACCTTCACCCTGCGTACTTGTGAACGATGAAACCACAGCTCTACCTCGTAAGTCCTTGTTTGTCTCTTTTCACTTTCTGTTAGAACCCCCTTTCTCTATGTTGTCACCTCTGAGTTCACAGGCCTTCTAATTGATATAGAAAAAACACCACATATTCATATTGCGTTCTGATTTCTTGTTTGTCTTTATTGTTTGTGTGTAGGAGTAAAAGGTATGCTGGATAAGATTGGAACAGAGATCAACAGCTTCTCCAAGATGTTCCCAGTGGAAGCCTCTCTGGTCAATTTCACCATTTTCCTCAACCAAGGACAGAAAAACATTGAGTCCTATTACCCACAGGTTGACCAATTGGATTTCTACAGGTTTGTGCAAATGTGTTTGTTTGTGTACATTTATTTATCAGGTTGTGAGAACAAAATTCTGTCACATTAGGTGGGACAAACTTCCCATCTGAAGGGACAAGAATTTGGCCTTCACAGGGTTAACTATTTATTTTAGAGTTAAGACTTGATTTAGGCTTAAAGTGTCTATGATCAATATTTTAATAATATTTTAAATATATTTATCACCCGAATCTACAGCTCCCTTCAGCTTTATGGAGCTTTATAGCAAGTTTTAGCTCATTGTTTGCTGTTCGGCCCACTTTGGTTCAATCTCACCGCTTTTATAAAGTTGTTTTGGGCAGTAGCAGGCATCTGTTTTCAGCCAAAAAATAAAAAACAGCAGTCAGACAAAGTTAGAGAGTAACAGCTGAACATAGTGGAGCATTTAGCAGCTAAAGAGCCAGATATTTCCCTCAGGAGTTACTGGAGACCAAAACAGAATTAACAGAGAGTGAATATTGGACATTTACATTTACCGACCAGAAACACAACTCCAAATGAATAATAATGTTGCTTTGTGTATGTGTAAATAAGCAATCAGTTGCTAACAAATACTACAATGTTGTCTAAAATGTACATTAAGTCAATGTTGTGTTCCCAATTTGTTTCCATTGCCCCCAACTGGCCAACAAAACAGTTGCAGGTTTAATGTTAGAATTATGCCAAGGTTATGGTTACATAGTATGGTCAATACAATACAGTGTCCTCACAAACAACAACTGTAAGTGTGTGTATGCGTTTCTGGCGCAGGTGGATTGGGTGTGTGGCAGCGCTCTGCATGGTCGTCCTGGTCCTAGCCTTCAACACTCTCGGACTGCTGTGCGGCGCCTGCGGCTACGACAAGCAAGCTACACCAACAACACGAGGCTGCCTATCAAACACCGGCGGCAACCTGCTAATGGCGTATGTTACCAAGACAACAGATTAACGCTCAAACTGAAAAGAGAGTAAAGCTGCGCCTGATATCACTCCCTCATTTACTCATTTATTACTCTCTATATAATGGACGCTAAATAGCCACATTTAAATAAAGTGGCAGACAGTAAATATAGTCCACTATATAGTAAATAGGAAGTGCTTTTTCAGACACATCCTAGACCTTTTCAAAGCAGACATTTTGACTTATAATACAGGTGTAAATTATAACAATGATATTGACTACAATCCAAGTGGACCAGTTCCAGGGTCCTGCTATTGTGCATACACTGCTACGCATTTCTGGTACACCTGAATGAAACAAAGCCATAACCAATGATTTTAGATACACCTGTGTTTTTCCTACTCTGACAAGTCAAAATGTCTGCTGTGAGAAAGGTTTATTACTGTAGCATAGGTACATAAAGATAGATAATGAGGGAAATATAAGACCGTTAGAGACAAGGCTTGAGCAGGAGTTTGTCAAATCCATAAAGTAACACAAGGTAAAACATGTCTTTTAGATTATAAAGACAATAAGGGCAAACAATCAAACTGGTAACTGACTGAGACAGTAACATTTGAATAGTTTGGTAAAACTTTATTTGAACTGTCAAGTTGACGCTCAGCTAATTTCAAGTGACAACAGGTAGATGTTTGTAGGGTTGAACATTTGCTTCATCTCATTGTACTAGAACGTTATTTATAGATTGTAATTCATACATTAATGAAAATCATCCATACCATAGTTTAGTTTCATACTCACTTCGATGCATTGCCCTTGCTGAATAGTGCATTTTACCAGTAAAAAGTTGTTCTTAGCAGGTTCCTGCTGGTGTCTCTGTGTGATTATGTTTCACACACTCTGTCTCTTGCTCTTTCAGTGGGGTGGGCTTCTCTTTTATCTTCGTGTGGGTGCTGATGGCCATCGTGACCACCTTGTTTGTTGTTGGTGGCAACGTTGAGAAGTTGATTTGTGAACCGCTGGCTAACCGACAGCTATTCAAGGTGCTGAAAACAAACTCTCTTCCTCCCTGAATCATCTTATTTTAACTCAGCTCTCTGCCTCCCTCTGTCTTTATCTTGGAGTTTTATCTGAGCGGGATCGTGTTACATAACAGACAACACTGTGGCTCTGTGCTGATGAAAATGCCTGTGTATGTGTCTGTGTGTGTAGATCATAGATACACCATTCCTTGTTCATCCCGCCAAGAAGAACTTCCTTCCTGGGATGCTGTTTCAGAATCCGAACATTGATTTGACTTTGGGAAGCTTGTACAGGTAACATACCAACAACTAATATTGTGCATACTGTACATATACATAATTTATTCTGCTGCAAATTACCTTTTTATGCTCAAAATAAACACTAATGAATTCCCACAATAAAAAAACTCAAATAATGAGCCACACAAATGCACATACATTTACACTGGAGGAGTTTCAGTGTGTGACCATACTGTATTTGTCTCGTAGGGACTGCCATGAAAACAACGGCTTGTACCATTCTCTGCAGCTGGAGACCATGTTCAACATCAACTCCTTCCTCAACAGAACTGTGGTTAGTAACAATTTACTGTGTAGGAAATGCTGATTAAAAATCTGTTACTGGGCGCCCATGTATAGAGGTTTACTCCTCGACGCAGTGGGCCAGGGTTCAACTCCGACCTGCGGCCCTTTGCTGCATGTCATTCCTCCCTCTCTCTCTCCCCTTTCATGTCTTCAGCTGTCCTATTAAAATAAAGGCCGAAAATGCCCCAAAAAATAATCTTTAAAAGAAAAATCTTGGTGGGGCAAGATGAATGGTAACTTATATAGTTTATATGTGTGTGTTTTACAACAGTACAACAAGGATCTGGCCAAAGTGTTTGAGAGTGTGCAGGTGGACCTGCAGGACATCATGCTGCTGGAGCAGGCCGGCAGAGACAACCTCATGAACTTCGCCAACTCTGGAGTCGGAGAGATCGACTATGAAGCCTACCTGGCTGAGGTGCGTGTGCGTGTGCGTGTGCGTGTGCGTGTGCGTGTGCGTGTGCGTGTGCGTGTGCGTGTGTGTGTGTGTGTGTGTGTGTGTGTGTGTGTAATACCTTTTTTTTCTCCCATATGGGAACAAAAAGCAGGTCCACACAAGGTAAAGCATTTATGTATGGTTTGAGACTTGCTTCGGCTAGACCTTCAGGTTAATAATACGCTTTCCACACCGGTGATAAACAGTCATAGTGTGGTTCTCTTTGTATGTGATTGTTGCTCATATGTGTCAAGGTTATTATAATAAACTAAACATAAGTATAACTGTTGCAATATGAAATTAAATTTGAAATAATAAAAAAAAAAAAAAAAAAAGATCTTCTAATCATATTCACTTGTAAAAAGGATACATACAAACTAAATGTTTTCAGCTCTAATTTTTGTTAATAATAATGAAAAAAAGTTAATTCATTTTGGGCAGAGACTTTTCTGCAAATTCTAACTCAGATTGCATGCGTTGTGAAACTGCATTTCCACCAAATCCACACTGACACCTAAATAAACCTTAAACCGAAAACTGAAAGCTGTGCAAATTAGGGAATCTAAAACTATATGACCGCTGCTCTATGAGTGAATGTCTTTGTTTTGTTGCTTTAGGTAAACAAGGGAGTCACTCTTGTGGATCTCCTGTCCTTCTCCACTGACCTGGAGGCTCAGGCCGACCAACTGGTGAGTCTCATCATCATCGTACCAACAAATTACAGCAACAGCTTAATTGCTTTTATCATTCAAATGCAAAATTAACATGTTGTAGACTGTAGGAATGAGATAAAAAATATTCTTAAACAAACATACCAAATATACAGTTGGACTAGCTTCTCTGGAAAATGATTTTGCTTCATGCTCAGTTTGTGTGAACAAGCAGCCCATTCACCCTAAGCACACATATACACTCACATGAATGGTACATGCATAGTACATAGTACAGGACAAGGCGTGCCATTTAAAGGCACATGGGACATAAAGTACCACAGAAGGATTAGTGTGTGTGCATGTAGTTCTAAGGAAGGAAGAAACAAATTATAAAGTGTGTGTGTGTGTGTGTGTGTGTGTGTGTGTGTGTGTGTGTGTGTGTGTGTTTACAGCCACGTGGTGCTCTGGAGAACGCACTGAAAGGACATGCCAGCAGTATCAGACAGATTCACAGAGATCAGGTGGTTCCCATTCAGCAAGCAATGGTAATCATCTCTCCCATTTATGCACACAGATCCTCGTATATGTCCAAAAAACACCTTTCTTCTACTGACAAAGTAAATTAAATTACAGTTCATTAAGTGACTCAGCTTCTTAGTAGCAGGAACAATCTTGTGCAGCCTCTTGGAGCATTTTGTATTATGGCTTTTAAAATTGCAGATAATATGTAACAAAAGCATTGTCCCTTATTTCTCATTTCTGGCAAACTACACAAAAAGATATCAAAATATATACCATAAAAATCCCATTTAAAGAACTTAAATAATGAGATCCCAAAAACATATTAGTCAACATTTGTCTTTGTTAGCTGCTCCCCTCAACTTTACTTGTTTTCTCTCTTTTTTTCTGTCCGTTTAATGGTCATAGAAATATGTCAGAGCGCGGGTAAGCCACTGTTGATACGTTGCAATATAACAGTGGTCTTTGTCGTGTTTTGTGGTAGCAGTGTTGTTAATGTTAATGTGACGTGATATTTGTTGTAATGAATAATTCAGACACACAGTGATGCTTTGTTCGGTACCAATTTGGGTTTTTGTCTCCTCACACAGAGTACACTGAGCCAGAGTATCAAGCAACTGCAGAGGATGTCCAACAACCTGCCGGTGAGGAAACAAACAAAACGCTACAGTAGTACTGTTATACTGTCATTCTATTATTCAAATGAATCTCTCTCTCCATCTCTCTCTCTCTTAGGTCAAGGTCACGAATATCCTGAGTGCCATCGATGCAGCAGAGTACCTCATCACTCATAACGCCTCCCATGTGGTGAAACGGGTATATATAAAGAAATAAAATTACAACAAACAATATTATATGAGTGATATGTGCAAATGTGGATACATCATCTTCCTTTTATTTCTTGCACCATTTGTTGCTTCAGACTGGTCAATCAGATAATATTAGATGGCGTATTCATCTAAAAACTAATTTTGATCAATTCCTCAGCTACATTTTCTGGGATTTAAACCAGATATTTGAAATAACCTCACTTGACAACAGCCACTTATTTTATTACATTCCAAGCTTGATTAATAGCACTACAATAGCAACTTTAAGATACTCTTGCTGGACTGTATTAAATTAGTCAGTATTTTACTTTACCTTACAAATCCTTACTTAGGAATCCACACCCTCAACCCCCAACCGACTGCAGTCACACACTTGTTGACATGTTTTCCTCTCTGTTGGTGTCTAGGAAACAAAGGGCTACACACAGAGCTTGGAGGGTTACTTCAAACAGTACACAGAATGGGTTAAAAACTCAGTGAGTATACTACCACTTTTTAGTCATTATGTCTCCTTTTTAAAAGATTATGATTTACAGTACAGACATTGGATGCCTTTTCCATCCACCTGTTTTTATGCACATTTTCAATGACATGATTTACGTGACGTTTTCTACAGTTTTATCCCCACTATTTGGGGATCGACTGGTTCTCTTTTGATTACATAATCTCATTGCTCGTGCTCCACCTCTTGCTTATCTCGATGATCCAACTCTTAATATTTGCATTAACAGTTATGGATGGAAACGGGCTGAAATTAGTATTTTCTTAAGCTGATTTTCAGAAAATGTGTTTAAAGTTTGCTAGATTTAGATGGGAACCTAAAGAAGAGAAGAGTGTAATTGTAAGGGGCAAAACACTCAACTGAAAAAGGAAACATTTTCATGTGATGTTGGATTTAGACTTGAACAATGAACAGCAAAACCGTCTTTAGAGTCAACAGGATGTTCAGTTTTCAGTGGATTACAGACGTTTTTAAAAGTCTTGATTGGTACCAGATTGTTTTAACAGTTCAAAAAGCCACTTTGATTTAAATTTGAAGTCTAATAAGAAGGTTGAGGAGAGATCATCTTTCCACTGCTACACCATACTCCTCAAGTTATTGTTTTAATTTCTGACGTCAATCATACATACACTCTAATCTTTTCTTTGGGTTTTTTGTGTATTTTTCCCTTACAGTTGACTGCAGAGGTGGCCCAGTGTAAACCCATCAGTAACATTGTGGACAGTATGGAGATAGTAGCGTGCAGCTTCATAGTTGATTCAGTGGTAAGGCGTGTGTGCGCGTGTGTGTGTGTGTGTCAGGCTGCAAAGGTACACTGATTCATTTCACAGCTGTATGTACAATACGTGTTCCCCCACGTGTATTTGGATTTCATTTCAACTAGAAATATAAATGGCTCTTTGACAATTTGAGGGAGCTCTTTTTTTTTTTTGGAAGCGATGAAGACTGTGGAGTCATTCGGCCACATATGCTGTACGAGAACAGCATGTTCTCAAGTCTCCTACACACTCGCTCACACACACTGAGATGAGATAGAGTCAGTTTTGAGGCAGGTCGGGGAGTTACATACACATAGATTCTTCACTGTTTTCACTCCGGCCCCAAGGTTGTAAAATGTTATATTTACATTTCAGCTATATATCGTGTGTGAGTTTGTGAGTTTCATGAAAGCACAAACAAGCCACAGCCTGTGGTCAGTATAAACAGTGACTTTTTTTGTTTTTATATATCAGCGCTCCAGCAATGCCTGCAGCCACTGTGCTGTGTCTGCTGCATGCGTGTGCATTCACACATGTTTATATTTATATGTTCTGTCCTATTTGTGCCTCATAATCATAGACTGTATATAAAAAGCTCGTAATGTGTACATTTCTTGTGCATCCATGTGCCATCATGTGAAATCTGTAGGGCTGCAGCTGCAGATATCATTATCAATGAATCTGTCCATTATATTGTTACTCTTTTAAGTCTTTAGAAAAATGGAGACATCCAAACAGTCCAAAACCAAAAGCTATTTAAATGACAATCAGATAAAATGGAGAACAATAGAACTTTTACCATTTTGTACTTTTTTATACTACATTACATTTCTGAGGCAAATATGGTACTTTCTTACTGAATGTGCAAACTGTAGTTACTACTAATTACTTTACAGATTTGACATACAAAATTTGGTTCATAAATGATCGTGCAGTGATAGATCAAACTACCCAACGATTTATAAACCTCATGTAGCTATAACATTAAAAG
The DNA here is from genome assembly GCF_004354835.1 of Perca flavescens. Lineage (NCBI taxonomy): Eukaryota > Metazoa > Chordata > Actinopteri > Perciformes > Percidae > Perca > Perca flavescens. Next base: position 30,268,478 of record NC_041332.1, on the reverse strand, counting down.
GCTGATTAAAATGTATCATTACAAATAACCCAATAATATAATATATACGAATATATTACTCTAGAAGGATCCATTCTGCTGCAGGAGTACTTACTTCTGATACATCAAGTACAATACCCTGTTATTATAGGCTCAGAAAACTCTCTATCACTGTATTTGAGCAGCGCAGAGCAGCATTTTTAAATGAATTACTTCACCGACTACTCAGTCAATGGACTACTTATTTTAGCATTAAAAATCTATTTTTAGAGGTATTAGTATTTAATTGAGTGTTACAGGAATGGATCAAAGGTTAACTGAAAGACTACATGTAAACGTGTTTTTCAGAACACATTCTGGTTTGGTCTGGGCGGCTGCTGTATCCTTCTGATCCCCAGTATCATCTTCTCCGTCAAACTGGCCAAGTATTACCGAAGGATGGACACAGAGGACGTCTTTGAAGAGTGAGTCCAAACACACATACACCTTTTTTACATACTGTATAGCCACAGACAGAAATGTTGTTAGTTTTGCTCGTAGTTTTTCAGAATCTTTTCGGTCGATCAAAACAAAATTAATTAATCTTCTTTCTTTCTCTCTGTCATTATTCCTTTTCATGGCCTTTGATTCTCCTCATACTTTCTCCTCCTGTTATTTCCGCTCTCTCTCCAGCTCCTCTTACCCATGGCTCGTTGCACTTTGATGTTTGCCCGCTATTCATGCATCCTTTCTGTCCTCTTCCACGTGCTCACTCCCTGTTTGGTATGGGATTCTTTGACTTTGGATCTCTCCACATCTTTCTTACTTTTTTTTGTTCATCAGAAATCACGAGCATGGTCTTCCTCTCTTTGTATGGATCCTCATTTCATCATCTTCTCCTGCGTCTTCCTCCTCTCTTTCGACTTTGACTCGGAGGATCGCTCCGTCCGTGTTGCTTTCAGCGGAGTCTTCCCATTCTCTTTCTCACCTGTCCGCCCTCGCTCTTGTGTTGCAGTATGGGTAATACAGGTAATCATGGTGATATCCACGGAGACCTCGCTGTGGTCAGGTACGAGCAGTGTTTCTGCTTGGGTGCATGCCATGGTGTTAATTGGTGGAGGGATGTTTTTCGGAGTCTGCAGACAGTGAAACATTTGCTACATATATAAAGATATATAAAGAATTCCCCATACGTGTGTGTGTGTGTGTGTGTGTGTGTGTGTGTGTGTGTGTGTGTGTGTGTGTGTGTGTGTGTGTGTGTGTGTGTGTGTGTGTGTGTGTGTGTGTGTGTGTGTGTGTGTGTGTGTGTGTGTAGCTCTCCCTATTCCGACACTCTGACCCGGTTCCCTCGGGCCTCTGCTCCCCCGAGCTACTCCGACTGGTGACCCAAAGGAACTCGTCGATGAGGTACTGATTATCAGTTACAACTTTCCGCTAACCCTCACAACGATAACCAACATCTAAAACCATCTGAGAACCAACAGCCATTTAATCACCATCAGTCTGATTTCACCTCGGAGACTTTCTTCCTCTTTCTGTTTTTCTTGTCTTCTTCATCCTTCCATCCATCCTCATTGTCTCTTTTAACCGATGATGTCCATTCAAACATCGGGACTCAACAAGGAACATTTTCCCCTGATGGAGTTGGTTCAAGCTGAAGATCCCTTTTACACCTGACGCTGGCATGTGTCCTGTATCCAAATTGTTTGTAGATATGACTGATTTTTGGGTTTTGCATTTTGTGGTAACAGTGTTAACATGTTGACATGCTGTTATGTAGGCTGTAAAAGAACATGTACACAAAGATATCATGAATACAGACCTAGTCCTTTATTTTTTTAAAGTGCTCATATTATGCTGTTTGGCTTTTCCTTTATAGTGTTCTATATCTTTTTTTTGTGTGCATGTTATAGGTTTACAAAGTGAACAACAAAAATATGATGCTTTTTTAACAATTAAACCATGTAAACCTATTCTGGTACAACCTCTAAATACAAATTATGAACCTAAAAATGAGGATAATATGAGCACTTTAAGATGAGGTGTCAAAGATGGAATATCCAACTATAATGTTTTGCAAAGAAAATTACTTTATAGATGATACCATCTTGTGCCTTTTTTGATTTAAAAATTTGGGCCCTGAAATTTTTTTTCTCCATTGACCTTGTAGATCTGAAGATGTTCACATCAATGTCAATTTCTACTCATATAGTTTATATTTAAATTGTCACAATTTAAACACTATGGGAACTTGAATGATATTGTTTGGTTTGGAGACGATTGACATGGTATAATATTGCATGATACAGTGTTATCTTTTGTAACCAAAAATGCATCATACACTTAACCAATAAGCAACAGAAACATGACATACATATTTTTACATCTGGAATTTTTATTTGTTGCTTTATTCTTCTACAGTATTATCACATTAAAGGCAGTGACAGTTTTTAAGTCAGGATAAAAAATAGTTTCCTACTACTGACTTTTCTGAAAATAATTAGATTTTCTTTTTTTCCTTAGCGGACAAGAGGGCTGGAACTGATATTTTCCTCGTGGTAAGTGCTCATCCATCTACTCAGGCATAACACAACGCCAGGTTATTTCTGACATGGCCTCCCTCTTTTCTAGGATCACTGGACTTTCCCAGCTTTCCCATTGGGATCATGTAATCAATGGACCAAAGGGAAGAACAACAACCACCAGGGACTGTGTGGGGAGGGCATCCCACTCCCCAGAACCCCTTCAAGCCATTTGACAAGGACCTCAGATGCCAGCCAACTCTAATTTATCTCTCATGCACATGCGTACTAGTCAGAGCAGTACCACAACAGTCCTTCTAGTGTTACTGTCACTGTACATGATCAACTAATGTATCCGAGCAATGTTCCTGCATAGCTAGTTTAACCTGTAGAAAATACATTTGTTTGTACTTACGTTATCAGTTTTACCATGGTGACACAAGTGTACATTTTTTACGCTTTCAAAACTTTTGAAAGTTTTATATATTTTTGTTAATGTTTGTTTTATAACACTTAAGTAGGTTTTTGTAGAAGTAGCTATTTTCTTTATTTTATCTGTCAATATTTGTAATGTAGCTTGCATCATTTTGGCTCAACAGGTTTGCATCTTGTTGAGAGAGAAGATACCACTCTTGTGTCTTTTTGTTAAATACCAGCCTGTTGGCTTAGTTTTGCATGAAGACAGTAACGAAGTGTCGCAAGTCTACAGCCATGCTAGCAGTTGTGCTTTGAGCTAAATGCTAACGTCAGCATGCTAACAAGCTTACAATGACAATGCTCACATGTTGATGTTTAGTAGGAATAATGTTTACCAGGTTCATCATCTTATGCATGCTAACATTTGCTAATTAGCAATAAACAAAGTATTTGGTCATAAACCAAAGTATTGGACAAAGTTGACAAAGACCTGATGATGTCACTGGATGAAAAGTCAGGGATCTCCAACATTATTACAATTCACCCTCTGGACACAGTAAATATCTGTAGTCACTTTCATTACAATTCAATAGTTGTCAAGACCATAAATGTCTGTACAAAATTTCAGGCCATCAATAGAGAAAATAATAATTTACGGGGGGGTTGTGCACCGGACTATTTCTTGGCCGGATTACTTAGTCTTTTTTACACTTTGTTTTTTTTGTACAGATTAAACAAACAAGATAACGCATGTTAATTATTGAGCTTCAGAGGCGCTGGTATGTGGATTTTGTTTCCTTTGGTCAGAGCCAGGCTAACTGGCGAGGCAAATGGCCGCCCACCTAGAGCCAGGTTCTGTTTGAGGTTGCTGTCGCCGCTGTCGCACTAAATTCATGCACTTGGGGAAATGGTTGGGTCTATGTAAATTATAGAGTAAAGTCTAGACCTACTCTATCTGTAAAGTGTCCTGAGATAACTTTGAATTTGACACCATCAATAAAATTGAATTGAACTGTTTTCCCGTTTCCGGAAACCCCATTTTTTCCAGGTCATATTCCCTGACCTATGAGCTATCCTGACGCTAACCACTCAAAGTTAATGCCTAACCTCAACCATCTGCCTAACCACGTCGCTGCTAAGGTGGCCGTGGCTTGCCAAGAAAAGCAGTGGAATTCATAATAATTAGCTGTAGCTGTCATGGTTAGCATACAGACATGAGAGTGTAATTGTTCTTCTCAGCTAACTCTCAGCAAGAAATTGTATTCCCCAAAATGTTGAACAATTCCTTTATACACTGAAGGTGGAAACTCCCAGTTCTGTTTGGCTCCTGCCTGTCTAAAATAATGAAATCCTTGAGACATCAAGAGATCAGTCCAAAGTTTATCATGGTCCATTACTACAAGAGGCAAAAAGCTAATACCCACACACACACACACACACACACACACACACACACACACACACACACACACACAGTTTGTGGGGAGGGATGCAAATCTGTGAATTAAAAACTTCAGTCAAGTGTCTTCTGTGTTTTTCTTTCACAAACACATGAGATATTAAGTAGATATACAGTATCTGCTGTTATATCACCTAGTGAAGAAACTGATAGTATTGTTCTTTTGAAGGTCATAAATCATCCAAATTATCTTTTAGGTGTGCTTTTATACGATACATAACCTTTGAGCCACAGCTAGCAATGAAAAAGAAAAACACTTGATGATATAAGTAGAGCAAATGTACAGATGGGTTAGACATCTACTCCCCTAAAAAGCCACAGCCTGTCTGCCAAAGCACACAGAACACTGAGGAACGCAGAGAACATTCATGTACACCCATGCATAAGGCAGCTGAGAAGGTTTGGGTCTGTTTCTGGGGACTGAGGTGGCGTGACACTGTTGCATCCTATCAGAAGAGGACTACACTAATTGAATTTAGGGAAACATCTGGTTCGTGCACACAAATACTTCACTTGTTTACTTTGCATTCCCGGTGTCTCTTACAGGGGAACTGTTTTTTTCTTCCCCACCAGATTGATGGCTATAAAAACAGAACTTCCTGAATGTACTGAGGGCATGTGTGCATTTGTACATGCACGTGTGTGACTTTGTACACAGCAGCAGCAGCAGACTATACATACGCTCTCTTCTTCCGCTCCACTGTATGTCCAAGCCAGCTGGTACACATGGAATAGGCCTCATCAAAGGCAGTGCCTGTTCTTCTGCTTAGTTTCATAAGTTGAAACTCACTGGAGAGTGCAGTCATGCCTGGCTATGAACTTAATACCTGTTTGGTTGATGGATTGATACTTGGCTTTGCCATTAAACAGCATTCATCTAGTATATATTCACTATGGAGCTCCCTCTATATTCTGAGATTTCAGTGTATAATCTTTGGCTTTTCATTGTATTTTGTTTCTTCTTTATTTCATTTCATTTTGTGATTTGTAACAAAGCAATTTCTCATTAGGATTACAGTTTTACAGTACAGTACAGTTTTTTGTTTCCTCATATATGTGCACGGAATCAATCTTCTCATCAAACTCTTGGCATGTCCCAAAATGTCAACTGTTTCTTTAGCTTTAAGAACCTTTAAACAAGACTATGTAGGTCTAGGTTTTGCAAGGTCATTATATAGCCAGTCCCAACACAGTCTGCATGGAGTGCTGCTCGGAGGTAAAGAAGGTGTCCCTCTTGTGCTCTTTGGTTTGGGGAAATCCTGGTTAAGAAAGGTTGAAGGAATCTGAGGCCCTTAAGAGGGTAATGATTAAAAAGACTTTAATATCTCTTGGTTATTAAGTTATAAAAACATGCCACGTTTCAGCAAATAAGGCCTTCATTAGGGGAAGTACAAAATGCTCGCCTTTGGGCTGTCTCTTAGTTGTTGGCAAGTAGTCACATGATTAGTGTAAACAGGTAAAGTCACATGACAGACCAAAGGGCAAAATAGCAATAAATAAGTAGAAAAATAAATACAGAACATCTTTAAACCCCGTAATCTTTAAGTGTGTAGAACACTACAATACATAACAGACCATGTTCAGCAGAAAAAAACACATATCAAAAGTCTAACAAAATGTAAGGGCAAATTAGCAACAAACAAGTAGAAAAATGTATACAAAACATCTTAATGCATTTTAATATTTAAGTTTAAAGGACACACAGGCCAAACGGCGCATGGTGTTTTTGAAAGGGCCCCGATGCCTAAAAAACAACAAGAGACTGTTACAGAAGTCAAGTTTGTCGTTCAAACCAGGGTATTGCATAGCTTTCAATGTAGAAATCCAAACCAAGAGCTTTATTAATCTGTCTCCACCCCTTTTTGAGTCATATCTATATGGCCTATGTCTGATATCTTTAATGAATTGCTACTACCTCGGTAAGCCTCTTTGTAATGTAGAGCCATGGGGTATTGGGGGTTGCTAGTTCTTAAAGTGCCCATATTATGAAAAAATCACTTTTTCTGGGATTTGGGGTGTTATTTTGTGTCTCTGGTGCTTCCACACGCATACAAACTTGGAAAAAAACAAACATCCATGCTGTTTTGAGTGAGATACGGGTTTCTGAATGTCTTCTGCCTCCAGTCTCCTGGTGAGCTGTTCAAAATCTGCAGGGCTTTCTACATTAGTAGCCGAGACAAGGTGGCGAACCGCTACCATGCTAGCGCTAGCATGCTACCTCATCCTCAATGGCAAAACACTGCTACAACACACACACATTCACCATAATCTACAAAAGAACTACTTACATGTCCCTGTTCTGCAGGTATTCCACGCAAAGTTGGAAGTGCGCCATCGTTTAGAAGAAGTCTCCCGGCTAATCCTGCCTTGTACTGACCGAAGTTGGAGAAACAGCCTTTCTTTTACTGTCTATGGAAACAGCTAGCTAGCTGATTATGATCCTTACCTAGCTACTGCGCATATGCGAGTGCCAACAAAGATGATACAGAAGTAAGATGTCTCACTGTCTAGCTAAAACAGAGACATGAACACACAGGGTGAAAAGATGATCTGCAGCAATGTGCAATACAACAAAAATATGGTGTTTTTTGAAAATTAAACCATGTAAACCTATTCTGGTACAACCTCAAAATACAATTCTGAACCTGAAAATGAACATAATATGGACACTTTAAAGCATGTTTATGTTTGGCCCAATATAAAAACAGTCACATGGACACTCAGACAAGTCTGTAAACCACAGATGAGGTATTGCAATTTATAAGTGACTTCATATTACGACCTGATGTTATATCAGTAAAATAGTTGGTATTAGTCATATTACCAAAATGATTGCAATGTCCACTTGTGGCTTCCTCTGGTGGTTACCCACCATGTTTACATTGTACAGGGGGAAGATGACTCCTCACTCGTTCATCATTAAGGGTTGGAGCTCTTCTGAAACTGACGGTAGGGGAATCTGGAAGAGCTTCTTACTGTAAGAGAACTTTTCAATATGTTCCAGTTGTAAGCTGTGGATACACTGTAACTAAAAATACACGCTTGGAACTGAGCCTTACTCAACAGTATGTCATGTGGCTCGCTTCACATGTTTGAATAAGGATAGTAGCTTTTTGTTATTTGTTCGATATTTACAGTATGTTTTTAGTAGACTTTAACAAACACCATTTCCCATAAGCCCTGATGATTGCTAGCTAAATGTCAGGACTCGACAAAAAACACAAGGGGTCTTAATCTAGCTCAAATGAGTAAATGCTGAAGACGTTTTTAGACTGAAGAGATTACTGAAATCTCTCTGTGGTGGAACCAAACAACTCATACATCTGAAATGTGATATTTTATTTTATTAAGTGTATCATGTTTTTAATGTTAATCTGAAAAGTAACTAGTAACTAAAGCTGTCTGATAAAAGTAGTGGAGTAAAAAATATTTTCCTCTGAAATCGAGTGGAGTATAAGTATAAATTAGCATAAAATGGCAAAACTCCAAGTAAAGTGGAAGTACTTCAAAATTGAACTCAAGGGCGGTACTTGAGTAAATGTAGTTAGTTATGGCACCTTTGAAAGCGTGAAACAGAAGGTGAAATAAAGCACTGTTTGGCTGCGCAGCACCAGTGTGTTAAAATTTAAGATACAGATTTCACCATCTAACTGTGTGTGTACCTCGGTTTGCAGTGCAGCAACAAAGTCTCTACAAAAAGGGAAACTGCATCTTAAGATGAACATGATGAGGTTTTTATTATTACAGGATCACACATCAACTTTAAACCCTCAGCAAATAACTTCAGGCTGCAATTTGGCACCGGACCATCAGTCCTCTCCTCCCCCTCTCCCAATCATCAATAGTCAAAGAACCGCTTATGTTTCTTTATATAAGCCCTCCCCACTCTTTTTCACAACATTTGGCTCCATGTGTGTACTGTCCTTCAGACGTCTTTCTCTCCTTCCCCCTCTCTGCTCCCATAGACCTGTTGACCTGCTTCCCCTCACCCCTCTTCCTCCTCCCTGGGTTTAGGTTCTCCCCCTCCTCATCCATCTCATCCATCACTTTTTTCAGTTTTGAACATACCACACAAGCTTCATGTGGCATGTGTGTGTGTGTGTGTGTGTGTGTGTGTGTGTGTGTGTGTGTGTGTGTGTGTGTGTGTGTGTGTGTGTGTGTGTGTGTGTGTGTGTGTGTGCGTGTGTGTAAGAGAGGAATAAAGGGGGTCAGTGCTGGAGGAGGAGTTTGAGTCCTTCAGCTCACCTGAATAATACCTTCTTTGTGAGCTTCAGCCTTATAAAGTCTCACTCCGATACGTTCTACCCTTGCACGCCTTGATCTTCTGTGGGGAAACATACGTACACTTCATCCCATACCTTCATCCACTAGCACACCTAACGCCGTAATGAGAGCCAGGATGAGAGTGGCGCTGCTGTTTCTGACAGCAGCTGTTTGTGTGTCAAACGCTCAGAGCAACAACAGCAGCAGCGTCAACAGGCAGCAGCAGCAGCAGCAGCAGCAGCAGCAGCAGCAGCAACGCAGCAGCGTCTGGGATGAGGCCATCAAATTCAGCACCAAGACCAAAGACTCCTGTACCATGGTAGTTTCTGGAGCCGGGGACTATACTCGCCTGCGTGTCTCCTGCAAAGGTCCCAGCCAGGGCCAGACCCAAGGACGCTCCTACTACTGTGACTTCCAGGGCAAACCCAACCTGTGCCGCGCCTACAACCTCAACCCTCGCCACTACTTCACCCAGATGATGTGGGACATGAGGAAGCTGAGCCACGCCTGCCAGGGACCCAAAGTCTACCGCCCAGCGATGTGCAAGAAATACCCCGACGAGGCCCAGATGACCTTCCTGGCCTCCTGGCCCAAGGCCACCACCCCTAAGCCCTCCAAGCCTGTCCAGGAGCCGCGCAAACCAGTGGTGCCGGCCCAGAACAAGCCTGTCACTACTCCTAAACCTGTCAAGCCCCAGCAGCAGCCAGTCAAGCCCCAGCCAGGCAAGGGCCCCCAGATCAAGAAAGCCACCCCCAAGCCTGGGAAGACCACTATTCGTCCCACAGAGCTGACTGACTCCAAAGCCTCCCGCATCGCCTCTGAGTACTGCTGGAAGAGCTTCCACGGCGTCTGCTCCTACTTCATCAGCTGGTTCCAAAACTGAGGCGATACTGCAGACACAGGTGAGTTAAAAAAAAAAAGAAAATAAAGATGATGGAAAGCAAAGTTAAGATAAAGTTTAGTAAGAGGTAGGATGGAGAAGTTAGCTTTAAAAGTGTGAGAAAGACAAAGCCTTGTGGTTGTTTTGGTGTGGATGAATTAAACTGGGAACCACTGCAAAGCCAAAAGTCACATCAGTAGTGATTTGCAAAATGTTAGTCATACACTCAGTAGTCTCCTCTTTATACACTCAGCATAGTTTATGGAGCACTTTATCTCCACAAGAGAATATATCTCAAATGAATCACAAAATCCTAATTTTTCTGTTGTTTCAGGTTGGAAACATAAGCGTCAGAACTCTTCTCGACTATCTTTGACCTCTCCAGGATCTGTGTGGGATACTCTGAAGTGATTTCGCCACCTTGTGAGGTCTGACTACCACCGCTTGCAGCGTCTTACGGGCTGAGCCAAAAACACTCGACCTACACCTGTGTACGGTTGGGGGATGACTTGCTTGTGCAGTCATGTAGTGGACATGAATTATTTTTCTCTCTGTAAAACACACAGCAAGGCAAAAGTTAAAATATGGCAGGCATGTGATTCTGTTTGTAAATGATGTAAAATTCCCTCCTCATGTCACATAAATGTTCCAACAACATGTGAAGGTAAAGAGAATAAAGTCAGAGTGGAGACCTCTCTTCTTCTGTGTCGCTCTGTTTGTTTTTTCTGCTACAAGTTTTCGCACTCATTCATTCATTCATTCATTCAAAGGAGCCCTTGTTTCTCTTCATCGCCGGCTGTAACAACATGTCTGCAGCCTGGCGAAGGGAGTTGTTAAGGGACAGACAACAGACTGCAGTAAAGATAACACAGAGGGCGTCTGAGCAGAGCTAAACACTTCTTTGTATGAGCTGATGAATTAAGTCTTAAGAGGTACTGTGTGCAGGAACAGAGGACGTCTGTGTGAGAGGAAACACATGCATGGGGCTGCAGCACCGGCGCTGTTAACACAAACACACACATAGTGGATGAGGATGGGGGCTGCAAATCACACTCACTCGTCACAGTGAAGTGTTGCTCCTTCTTCGGTAATTCAACCACTTAACATTGTGTTGTTGTTCAAACTCACACATTTCAGTGGTGGACGGCGTACTCAGATCCTTAACTTAAATGACAAAAATACAACATTGTAAAAATACTCTATTACAAGTAAAAGTCCTGCATTCAATCTCCTGTTAACCCTTGTGTTGTCCCGTTGTCTAAATGTATGTAATCAGTGTCATGTATGTAATCAGAAATACGGGGTTCTTTTTTTAACTACCTAATTTGGATTACCCAAAAATAACACGGATGATTCCATACAATGCGCTTTGCAAGTACAACAAATTTGAATTACACATTGAATTTTGTGTCTTTTGTTCAGTGTTTTAGCATTTGAAAAGAAATTGAAATTTTTTCAAAATAGCAACTCAACTGAACGTTGACACATGCCATTCTGGGATTATCCTTTAATATTAGTCTAAAAATGTCATTATTTCGGATTTTTAACTCAAGAATAAGGTATAATTTCCTATAAGTGAGGTTTATTGACCATGAATTCCAAAAATAAGTGTAAATCTAGTAATTAGTTGGTAATAGAAATGTTTATACATGGTAGTGAAAAGAAGCGTTAAACGTCAAAGCCAAAAGAGACAAAAACTTTAGAAAAAGTGATTTTCAGTTTTGATCCGGGAGGACGATGCATGGTCGAATAAAAGTAGGCTACTGAAGTATTAGCAGTAAAACATACCTAAAGTAAAAGTACTTGTTCTGCAGAAAGGTAGACATTATTGATAATCCTGATGTAGCCTATCATTGTAGAGGCAGCATTTTACTGTTTTTGCTCACTGAGCTGAAGCCAGTTTGAACTACTTTATGTATCGTTAGGTAATGTACTTCAGTGGTTTCAAACCTAAGGATCGAGCCCCCTCCAAAGATAAATGAGAGGATTATTGGAGCAGGAAAAGAAGAAAAAAACAAATCTCCTTTTCATGTTTTTGGGACATTTCTCCAATCTTTGCTTATTTGTGCAATATTAGATTATGTATATAGTCATTGAACAGTTTAAATGAAACCATCTGAGAAGTTTTGAGGGGAAATGCTAACAACTCATTGACCTCTGAAACATGACAAGGGACCACAAGCCCAAAACGTTAGGAATCACTGGTTTAATCTTTAGCAAATGTGTCGTATATTAAAAAAATAAATTAAAAATGTATCATGTTTCTTAGTGTAAAATCCTAATCTGAAAAGTAGCAAGCCTACTGTATTAACTAAAGCTGCCAGATAAATGTAAAAGGTAGCCTAAACATTTTTTTTCTGAAAAGTAGTGGAGGAGAAGTATAAAGTAGCATAAAATGCAAAAACTCAAATAAAGTACAAGTACCTCAAAATTGTACTTAAAGTACAGATACTTGAATAAATGTTCTGTTATTCAGTCATGGTGAGGAGGCTGCTGAACCTCGAACAACCACAAGATGGTGCTGATGAGTGCAGATAGGACACCAGTTGGAGTAGCTCTGGTGTCATAATAGGGAGAGCTACATGTAGCCTACACACACACACACACACACACACACACACACACACTAAATCCTGCCACTGTTTACCTACAGTAAATCTACTACTACCACTACTGCTTCCGACACAGTGACTCAGTGATAACCAAACTACTGTAACTTGTGACATTATTGGACTTGTGCCCATGGGAACCTTTACATAACTCCTTCCTTGTTACCATGATGTTTGGTTCCCACCTGCAGCAGCTGCGTCATTACAGGCGTGAAACATGATGACAGGGTGGGGCTGACTCATTAACTTATACCTTTGTGAAAACAGTGGTGTGCTGTAATCGGATATGTAGGTCAACTTCACAGCATCAAAAAATTATCAAATGTATAAAGTGTATAAAATGCAAAGTTATGTACAGTTCCTTCTGTTCCATGTTGAACAACTACGAACAATCTTAAAGGTGCAGTAGGTAAGACTTATAAAACTAACTTTCTGTCATATTTGCTGAAACTGACCCTATGTTCCAGTAGAACTACATGAAGCAGGTAATTTAAAAAAGAGAAAATCCAGCTCCTATGGCACCACCTACAGCCTGTAGTGCAAATTGTAAAAATCCACAGCTCCCTGTTCAGATGCACCAATCATGGCCAGGGTGTCTAACTGCGTGTCAGTCACTGCTCATGCACACACATTCATTCTCCCTTGTGGGGGGAGGGGCTTGGGAGACCGTTTTGGGCTTTAGCAGAAAAGAGGGGAGGGACTGAGAAGTTGTTGATGTTAAAAAATGTTGGCTAAGTCCTGGATCTTCGCAATCCTACCTACAGCACCTTTAAGACTAATGTCCACATATTGTGGCTTGTGTTGCTTTGTTTTGTTGAATGGAGAACTCCTGTTATGTAATTATTTTTTGCAACAACTACTAAGCTATTTGCATCAATAGTTCCTCTGACTTCTGAATGAGTACATAAACAGCCCACTGAGTTAATGTCAGGATATCAAAGGAGGACGGAGGACTCAACTGAGAGTTTATTGGGAGAGAGGGAGTTGACATCTGGTAAATGTGTTACTGTTTGATAGATAGCAGTGTTTAAGACAGAACAAAGGAAGTTAGAATCGACAATGGGGTCAATGTCAGCATTAAGATGTGCCTAAAACAGTAACCATATTCTAGACTGTAAGGCCTTGAATTTAACCATATTATTTGAGCTATTTTACCTTTACTTTCAGTGTTTGATTCTCTCCAGTTATAACAATGTGTGTAAAACCAAAAGTCAACATTGAATGTTTCCGTTTAGCCTACTTATCTTCCATTAACATTTATGTATGTAACTTAAATTACGTAACAAACTTGGAAGTAAATAAAGTAAATAAAAACAAATCAAACAAAGAAATAAAGTGAAATACAATAAACATACACTTGGACTTACAAAGTATTTAGGTCTATACCTCTTCACTTTGTTTTCTGTTTGATTTTAGCTGGAAGAATTCATGAAAAAAATATTTGTATAAATTACAAAAATCTAAACAATTCTTCCTCTAGCACAGTATGTTTCCCGTGTAAGTGTGACACAGTAAATGCACATAAAAAGGAAACGCATATAACAATGTGCATTATGAGTTTGACACTTTATCACTTGACACTGTATCTTACATTAGCAGGTTGTATTGTTATCACAGGTCTTTTTGTCCTTTGCTTTGCTGACACGTGTTAAGTCAAAAGAGAGGATCTCCTCATGGTTGAGTGCAGCAGCGGATTGGTGGAAAAGTCGGAGACGAGCCTCCAAGAATGTGCGTGTGTAAAGTGGAGTTATGATGTAGTCACCAGGCAAATCCACTCTGTGCAGACACGCAGATCCAACGTCAGTGTGGGTTTTCATTCTAATCTCTTTGATCTTCAGTTAATCTCTCTGTTAAAGGCGGGAGTTCAGTTAGGACATGTCAGGTCAGAACAAAACACATTCAGCCTCTTCCCACAGAAGCGACTGCCAAGATGATTTTTCTCAATGGAGGTGCGTACGCGCGCGCGCTTGCGTGTGTGTGTGTGTGTGTGTGTGTGTGTGTGTGTGTGTGTGTGTGTGTGTGTGTGTGTGTGTGTGTTGTTGGGCGGGAATGGTGGGCGTGCCGCAGCATCTGTGTATGAAAGCCATGTGCGAGGCCACAGAGAGCCACATGAAGCAGCTTTACGCACAGCAGCACTCGTTATTTTCGGTAGCTTAGAGTCGATGTATGTGACTTTCTTGTATGTACTTTATGTGTAGTAGACTGTAGTAGCCTGCGTCCTCATTACGGTCCACAGGTGTCTTTGAATTTATTTACTGCAGGCTCAGTTTTGATTGCACCTTTTTATATGCGTAATTGTAATTGTAATTGTAAAAGTTCATATATTGGCGTAAAAACATATTTGTTTACTGTTAATTCACAATATAAGTGTTGGTTTACGTCTTTGGAAAAAACAATACGTACGAAATACGAATGAATGTTTTCTCAGCCTATATAGCCTAACCTAATTATTATTTTTTTTATCACAGATCGAGGTTCTGACACTTTTTTAACAATATTTAGTCCTTTCAGATATCATTGTCTGCTTAAAGAAGATGTTGCTGTTGAAGACTTTCGCTCCCTGGTTGCTGTTGGCCTTCCTTGGACAGCAGGTCTCTCTGTCCTCCGGTGCGCGCAATAAGAACCGAGGAGCGGACAAGAGCGTGACCCCAACCCCCCCCGGCAGAGCGCAGAGGGGCGGCGGGAACAAATCTGCAGCAAGCGGCCGGGGCAAGTTCTCCATCAAGGACAAGATGCAGTGCATGTGGGAAGCAAAAGACGTCGGGGACACGGTTCGGCTGTCGGTAAAATGCGAGGACCGGGAGGCGCGCATCAAAGGCGAAGCCAGCGATCTGCAGTGTAAATACAACGCCAAACCTCAGAGCTGCCCGGAATACCAGACCGACCCCAAGGGCTTCTGGAAACAGGTGGCCCGCGCGTTCAAAAGACTGCAAGGCAAAGTGTGCAAGGACGACCGGGCGCTGGTGAGGGCTGGCATGTGTAAGAGCGCGCCCCGGGATGCGCACTTCAAGCTGGACAGGTCCTCCGTAGACCACCGCTCAGTCCGGAGAACCGGCGACTCCCCAGCCGCCGCCATCTCGCTCCATCTCCACCGCTGCGGCTCCGTCCGGACCGACGGCCTGCTCAGGGCGCGCGAACCACCGGAAAACGGCTGAGGAGAATTGCAGCGGCTCGTGGGCCAGTGTGTGCAATTTCTTTCTAACCATGTTGCAAAGTGACGACTGTTAGCTTCAGAACTATGTGGACACGATCAGACTGGATACAGGATTTTAAATCTTTCATTTTTAATCTGTAATAGTCTGATTTTCTCTGCACAGTGTGCATTTTACAGAAGTGAGCTGTGGTATTTTCAACTATAGGCTACCACAAACACCAGTAGCTATATGGCTACTCATGCAGAAGTGGATATTATAAATAAATATCAAGTCATGTAGGCTATCACCAGTGGTGGAAAGTAACTACCTGTCTTAAGTACAACATTGAAGCACTTGCAGGCCTACTTAACTTAGGTATTTCTACATTTATCTGACAGTTGTACTTACTTTTCAGATTTAAATGTTGATCCAAAACATGGGATGAGCTGATGAAACATGATTTATTGTAGACAATCAACTGTTGTCTCCACCTTGATCATCTTACACCATCAAAAAGCTGCTCAGACATCAATGTGTAATAATAATCCAAAAAGTAGACATAGAGTAACATAACATTCCAAAAGTGACCATCCTGTATAGTGATTACTTTTACTTTGACACTTGAAATCTTTTGGATATTCTTTCCTGGCTTTTCGACTTTTTAATAAACCCACATCATCACTCCAATCATCTTTCAAATTTACATTTATGACCACTAAACACAGATACAAACATGGAAACCAACCGCAAATTAATGTTGCCTTGAAGTGCTTTCAAAGAGTTGAATCTTGGATTTTGAGAATTGTTTTATTATTATTATTTGTAATAGAGTATTTGTACAGTGTGGTATTGTTCTATTTGACCTGAATGCTTTAAACCACACTGTATTTATGCACCACAAATAAATATTTTCTATTTATACAATGTGTCCTGTTGCCTTGAAGAATATGAAACATAACTTGTATTTGGGAGAAACAGAGGGATGTATGAACACTGTGTGAACATATGGATAGTGAAAATAAGCTTTAAAATACCCATTTTATCAGTTTTTCTTCTCTTATTCAGTCATGAATATCTTATTGTCTTAAAACATTTCCATCCACTACAAATCAACTTGTTTTAAACATTTTCTAAAATCAGGTGTCATTTTCCTTCATTTCAGTGCAGAGATCGTCCTATTCTGTCTCATTTCTTGAAAACAACAATCAGAATCAGAATCTGAATACTTTATTGATCCACTCAAGGAAATTGTGTGCAAACCTAGACTGCAACACACTCTCTTGTCAAGGTGCTGATTCAAAAAACATGTGATTTTCTTTCCTCCGAAGGACTCACAACATTGTTGAACACTCCCACATCAGAAAAAGTAAATTGGCTCTTTGTTGGGTACACTCTGTACTTTTTCTAATGTAAAGAAAGAGAAACAGGATTAACAGTGTTGCGAGTCCTTGGGAAGCAGAAGTTCTTTTAAGAGACTTATTTTTGAAATATTTCTTAAAGCAGGATGTTTAATAGGTTGTACTGGCAGATTTTCTTTTACTTGCTTTGAGAAAACTAAGACTTTTAAGGGTTGATACAAACCAAATTAGACTGATAAGATGAAGATTATTATATATAATAATATATTATATATTATTTTAGATTTTGTCAGAATACACTTTTCCTGAGCAGATTGAACTGTGTGAACTACACTGACATGCCCTCGGGTTAATGTACCGCACACTCACGATGAAAGACTCTTTTTCTTTTTCATACACACAAGTTGAGTGATTGTACATGGCATCCAAATATAAGGCTTGTTCCTCCAGTTTCCTGCAGCAGTCTCTAATTACTTTCTCAGAGACAGCAGCCAGCTGCATTAGGAGCCATGTTCTGTATGGGGAGAGTAAAGACTGCTAGGATCTAGCTGTGTGTGTGTGTGTGTGTGTGTGTGTGTGTGTGTGTGTGTAATCCCTGAACAAGTGCAACCCCAGATGTGTGTTTCATGCTTTCCTGTCTGCTCCTGACCTTCTTCACCTCTGACCTGCTGCTCTTTGTCTCCTCACAGACAACTGGAGAGAGATTTACACCTTTTATGTAATTTAAGTCTGCTCTCTTTGATGGCACAAAGGGGGATTTTTGTTGACATAATGTTTTACTGACTCCTTCAACCAGAGCTCAAGGACACATTCCAGAAAGGAGGAAGTAGTTAGAGGTGAGAGGTCAAAGGTGAAGCAGGAAATGAGGATAGCATCCGAATGATCAGCTGCCTCCTCCCCACCTCTAATAGTACTCATGTGGGTTTGTTTCTTTTATCTTCAACCAATTTTAGTTGTCACATGAACGAGGTACTATTTCAGTGAAATGTAGTCCCATCAGCTCCTTCAACTTGTGTATGATTCAACTCCTGCATCCCTCGATGATGCAGGAGTTGAAATTCCTCAGTATTTTAAGGGGATACCCAGAATTTCCTCAGGTGTCTCCGGAGCCTTGCCTTTCTCACCACTGAGTCAGTATGTAGCACCCAGGTCAGACCATTTGTGATGTTGACACCAAGGTACTTAGGTACTTTAAGCTGTCCACCCTCCTGATTTATTCCCAAAGTCCACCATCATGTCTTTAGTCTTTAGACATTCATGAGTAGGTTGCTGTCCTTACCTCTTAATATGTTTGCTCATGATAGTAGGGTGTGTGTGTGTGTGTGTGTGTGTGTGTGTGTGTGTGTGTGTAATTTCTGCCTTTATTATTAGAAGGTGTTTTCAGTGGAGTTTGCTTTTAGGCAGTGCCAACTCTGTACAATATTTATCAGGATACCATCGACACCACTGTGATGACCACACCTGCTGATTAAATGTCGGTACACTTCCTGCTCTCGCCTTATTATTATACCACTTTATAGTTTACACGTAATAGTTCATTTTCTCCTCATTTAGTTTGTTGACATTGAGACCTCATGCACATTACGTTCACATTGCAACATACTTAGCGAACATAGTTAAGTTGGCATTAAGTCCTTCTCATTTCTATTTATTTTGAGTTACCAGTGCTGCTGGTCGCCGCCTCAGCTGCTGGTGAGACATCTTGGCATGGCCAAATAATGATTCTCTCCCAAATCAATTAGGAGCCAGATTTACTGTTCTCAGAGGTCAATCAATTTAAGGAGGTCCAATGAAGTATACTGATCCCTCTACTTTCCACTTTCAAATAAAAGGAAAGTCCCTGAGCAGAAACCAAGATTACTTAACTGATGTCACTTGAGTCATTTTTGTATACTTTCCAAAGTCCCTTCATAGCTACAAAAAACAACAAGTTTTCACAGGCTGAATAGTACTGCTTATGACAAGTAAATTGTGCCATTTTAATGTCACACCGTACAGTTTTCTATGATGTGTAAAGTACTACAGACTACAGGCCTATTCAATGCAAATCCTCCCACTAATCCTGGTAATATCTTCATGAGGTGAAGTAATCCCTGAAGGAAAACACATTATTCTCAATAATCATCAACTCATCCGAGTGATATTTAAGGTATGTGTGTCCTTTTTTTCCACTTATATTCGTCACAATGGCTGCAGGTCTCGCCTTGTTTCTTTTCCACACGCAGGGCGGCAGGGTTGATGCTTTACAAACTAAACAAACACCTGTGAAAGCAGCAGCCTTTGACTCCTTGGCTCAAAGTATTAAACCAACGTCTTTTAAAAGCCCTTTTAGCTTTCAGACCTTTTAAGTAAAAACATGAAAACATAAAACAGCAGACAATGTTTTCTATCTCTTCAATCTAACTTGTTCCCAAAGACACAAAACTAATAAAAGAAGTTTTCTTTAACAGGTGCAAACATGTTAACGTGGGACTAATGGTTTCTTCTTGTGAGCATTTATCATTTAAGACTTTGATGTCAAAGCAGCCATTCTTTTCTGGATTTAAGGGAAAACAATGAGGGGAAAAAAAATTAGATTTGCTACATAAATCCCACCAAAATATAAGATGTAGATGGCTTTGCTGGATTTGCTACTACCAAGTGTGGCTTTTTTACTCATTTGTTTTATGACTTT
The DNA here is from genome assembly GCF_004354835.1 of Perca flavescens. Taxonomy (NCBI): domain Eukaryota; kingdom Metazoa; phylum Chordata; class Actinopteri; order Perciformes; family Percidae; genus Perca; species Perca flavescens. Next base: position 30,249,204 of record NC_041332.1, on the reverse strand, counting down.
TCAAATTTGTAGAAGCTGAAACAAGTACTACTCACAAGAAGAAGAAAAAGCAAATAGGCTATTAGTGGATAGAAAAACACCTTTTTTTTAACAGCAAATTATTATTATTATTGATTGCACATTAGTCTTTTCACTGCACATATTGTGGGACTGTCTGACAATTAAAAGTTTGAAACTTTGTGCCTCAGAAATGAGTTTTTTCTTCTTTGTGATCTTGTTAATTCACCAGTGACCCTTTGCATTTATCTTATATATCTCCTGATTATGGCATATCAGTAGTTCCTCTTAAAACAAAAGGACACTCCTGTCAGTTCCAATCCTCCCTCCTGCCTTGCGGTAACACCTGTTCACACTTCCCTGATTAGCTCCATAGTATATATACCGGCCCACTTCCATTCCTTCTCTGCTGGATTGTGTATATTGAGTTTCAGCCTGGGTAAAGTTTGTGTTTGTGTTTGTGTTTGTGTTTGTGTTTGTGTTTGTTTGTGTTTGTGTTTGTGTTTGTGTTTTGTGTTGTGTTGTGTATGGAGGCTAGAACCTTTTCTAGGATTTTAGGAGCAGAACACCTGAACTGCAAGAGCACGCCTTCAGGAATTTAGACGTTATGGCTTTCCACAACCAGATTACTCTCAAATCTACGGATTTGTGGTCATGACTTTGTGCAAACTTTTAGTCTAGATAATGGCAGAAAATAGTAAAATCACACATTTTGAGCCTCAATCTCTTCATTGTTTTGTTCAACCAACAGTTCAAAAAAATCAAACGGTATTCAGTTTATTGACATATAGATTAAAACTATAGCCAATGTGGCTTTTGTTTTTGCTTGTAGAATGAATGAAATGATTAACCGACAGTCAAAATAGTTGCTGACTACTTGTTTTGCTGATTGACAATTTAAGTGAAATACCAGCAGCTGTATGCAGGAGGATAGTATCAGCTTTTGGCAGTTTTTTTTTTGTTTCTGCAGTTGCAAGTTGAGACAATCATAGTGGAACCTTTGCAGGATAAAGTTTGATTTTAACCATTTGTCATTCAGTCCTTTTTTGTCTTACTCTGTACATTTAGCATTTTATGTATAATGGTAGCTGTCACAAGCTTTGCTGGAAAGCAAACTTCCCCGTCAACTTGAACTTGAACTACTGTTTGCAGTTCACAGCGCCCCAGCCAGTGTGATGAAGGAGAGGAGGGGCTCTGGATGTCAGGAGGGGCTGAAAAAAAGACATCAAAACACAACTCAACGCTTCACTAAGTACTTGAGACTTGACCTACAAAGCTGAACAGACACATGCCCACCCGAAAACACGCACTGCAGCGAAGTGGGAGGAGTTGGAGGTATTGTTCTTCCTGTGGCTCGAGGTGGCCTGACCCCACACCTGCTGTTTGGACCTTGTTATTGGCTGCTTGTTTCTGTGGCAACAATCAACGGCCACCGCTTCTGTAAAAAGAATAACAAAAAGAAAGAAAGAAAAGTAGTGGAATGGGACCTGTGATGACCCCTCCTTCAACACACACACACACACAGAACAAAAGATCTTCATTTGAAATAATTTTACTGACAACAGTTAGGCCTACCTACGGGGTCCTTGAGTGCCGAGAATTGCGCCTTTAAATAAAATGTATTATTATTGTTATTACCCGATTATTCAGCAGCTATTCATTTAGTTCTGTAAAGTAAGTGAAAACAACACACTAAAATGAACAAAGAGCCAAAGGAGGACAATTTCTTACCATGTCACATTACACGCTTACAGACCCAAAATACACACACATGCAAACAGGACATACATACTAGAGGTCTTCAGGGGTCTACCCGTAGGTTAAAATTTACGGTTTCTACATATCTGTCGGGGTCGGGTCCCGTGTGTGTGTGTGTGTGTGTGTGTGTGTGTGTGTGTGTGTGTGTGTGTGTGTGTGTGTGTGTGTAAAAATTCAGGGTAACTTCTGTAATTTGACTACTTGTTTCACACACTTAAAAGGTCAACCATTTAGTATTACCTGAAAGGGGATGGGGGGTGAACATGAATTTCAAAACTCTGCACCAAAATGATTTATTTTTATTGGCTGCCTGCATGTGCACTTTCCCTGGCCTCATGGCTGCATCTTGCGCTCTCTTCATGTACTCTATAACATCAAAAGTGGACACAAAGGTTGTATTTTTTGTAATTAGGCTATATTATTTTATACTATTATAGTACTTCACCCCAGACTGTGGTGTCCCTCAGCTGTGATGCCACCTCGTTGTCAAATTACATCACCGAAAAGAGATGCAACAAAAATATTTTTTAATTTAACTTTTTTTTTTAAAGTAAGTGCTGTAATATAACTAGGAGGAGACAAGTAATAATTGAGGTAAGTTTGAAGACATTACCTTATTTAATCATTAAATTAATAAATATTTTTGTTGTATCTCTTTTCGGTGTAGTAATTTGTAGACAGCCCTTAGCACTCACTCGTCTAACTGCAGGTAGCAGCAGCAACAGAGAGCAGAAGAGAGCAGGCAAGTGTTCATAAACTTCTGGTGTAGGCTACTTACAAACTTTCCAATCCATCGTTTTATGAGTGCATAACCTATATGTACTAGTGTAGACCTTTGGTATCATTTCGGGCATTATTAGTGGGGTCATTTACGAGATACAAACGTGGGTCCATTAGCCCCTGCGCTAAGCAATTCAGCTACTAACGCTACTCTACGCGAACTCGCCCAATGTTAGACCCAGGTGAAAAAAGCTTCTGGGGGGGTGTTTGGCTCGAGGTCATGGTGCAAAGGACCCTAGGGTGAAATTACTCCGAACCATCACTTTAAGCTTTGCTTTGAGAAAAGAACAAAGAACGGCACTGAAATCATTCTTAAAAAAGGAAGATGTGTTCGGAGTTTTGTCGAGCGCATACAGCAAAAGTTTAATCTATCAACTAGCTTGCCTTCTTCGTTGCTCTGGTTGGTTGTAGAGCTATCCTATAGCATGCAGAGGGAATTTGAAAGACAACCGTTTATCCCGCCCCTCGGATTGAGCCCTGTCAATGGTGTGTTCCTAGACCCAACATCTTGATGTGGGTCTGGCTTGTCAGGCTAGTAGTTCACAGTAAAATGGCAAACAACCAAAGTTATCTTTATTATGCTAGATGCAACAAAACTGCAGAGTGATTCTGAATGAGACGCGTTTGTCACCATGATAGCAAAGGGGACTTTTAAGATGAAATAACGCGTGGATTAGCCATGCCGTTTCAATCAGCAAGAGAGGAATCACAGAACACCTGGATGTAATTTACCAGCTCTGTTGACAAGGAGGATGGCAGGTACAGGGGAGAAGGCTATGAGGTAAGTTAACTTGGTGATAACAATCAGCTGTCAAATCGGTGTCTCGGGTCAAATGTTTTTCAGCAATGCTACAATGTAAAAAATAATGCATAACAAAGTAAAGTCCTGGATTGTGAATTTTAGAAAGTTTTAGGCTATTAGTTAAATGTATTTAATTTAAAAGATTTAGTATGGAGACACCTTTCAGAGAGCTGAATACTTCCTTGCATTGCATTGCATTATTGAATTAGGCCTACTTATAATGCATTAATGTAAGCTGGATTTTAACATTGTAGCCAAGCTGGTCAAAGTGGAGCTGCTTTTAACTATGTACTTTATAAATTATAGGAAACTTTAATCTGTCTTTTATAAACCGATCATATGTTTTGTATGTCAATTTGCAAAGTAAACAGCTGCTGTAGCTGTCAAATAAATGTAGTGGAATAAAAAGTGCATTATGTTAAATATGTAGGAGAAGTTTTACAATTACAAATAGCCTACCTAAAAATTTGACACAAGTACTTTGACTGTTTACTAGCAGTTATGGCTTGGGTGATGTCTCCCTCAAGTGGCTATGAGAGGCCAGTGCATGCTCAACAGAAATGAAATAGGTACTTCTAGAACAGGTACTTGTACTGCAGCAGGACAGGATTGGTACTAAGACACAGCAGACACAAGAAAATAAAATCCAATATACTTCATGAGTTGAGTTTATTATTGCATATTTTGTTGCTGCCATGCAAAGTAATATAAAAAAAATTGTAGTCTGATACTTTTGCATTACAAATGAATAACAGTATATTAGTCATAATGAAGGGTATTAAACCAAAAGCTGCATTAATTAATGTGGACAGGAACAAAATGTTAGCTACCTTTCAAAGACATTATTTGAAGACATAGTTTAAAAAGACCTGATTGGGCCGTCTCTTACACACAAGTATGTTTTGTGATGAATTTTGACTCTGTTAGCTTCTTGTTTTGGTGAGCCGACGGCCCAAAATAAAAGGCAGACTTGGAGAAAAGGCACTTTAGGTGTGCTTCCTGGTTTATTGCTTGTTGCCAAGGTTATGCATCATCTCCACCACAGAGCAACAGTAAGGTCTTTTGGTAGTCGCCGCCGGTGTCTCCCTGTAACACAAACACATGTAGAATTTAAGAAGCTTCATAGTATAGCAACTTACTCTATGTGAGTGTGAGTGTTAGTGTGTGTGTGTGTGTGTGTGTGTGTGTACCTTGATCATGGAGAACAGAGAGCAGGCAAACATCCTCCTGAACTCAGTTCTGATGTCCAACATGTCCACCTCACTGCGACTCACCATCACTCTGATCAGGGTGTCATCATCTGTTCCTGCACCCTGCACCCAACAAACACATGAACACATGATGACTGTATACCTCATAAATGTCTAAAATTATCTGACAGCCCAAGCTTCTGTAAATATTAACAGCTAATGTGTATCTGAATCCAGATCTGCATGAAAATACACAAAAACAATCATGAGTTTTAAAAAGTCAGAATTAAAAGCCCCAATGGCGACGTAGATTAGGACTTTTCTTTTTCAGCAGCAATGGATTGCATTTTTCTACCATAATGTGTAATTACTGATTATATGGTGGTTAAACCATAGCATTGATTATACCTGGTTGTCCATTTCAGACACCTTTGTTGTCTTACCTTCATCGCATAGTACAGAGTCTCCGCAAAATAGGCCGGAACGCTCCTGGCACACTTCACTTTAAAAGGCAAACAGAAAAGACAAAAAGATGTCATTTATCATTATTCATATTCACCACCTCTCAAGAAGCTGACAACAGAACCAGCCTGCAGTAGTTTCGTACCGACAGCCAGAAGCAGATCTTTCAGGCTGCCAGATGTTTCCCTCTTAATGCTCTCCTCCATCTCGAATCCAGCCAACTTCATGTATGCATCAAATACTGAAACACACAGGCTCATAATTAGCCTAGAATGGATATTATGGGAGACCGCAAAATAATTACAGAGAATTCTAATTGCCTCAACTCTCGGTCACACAGACAAACCTTTCCTAAGATGTTCTGCACTCCGGTTTCCCAGGATGGTGACAAACGATTGTTCATCAGTGCCGAACTTCTGCTCTCCTGCCTTGAAGAGGGCCTGTGACCACAGGAACAAACAGTACACATAATACGTATTGCGTGTCCTTCAAAAACAAGAGTACATTTACTAAAGTACTGTACTTAAGAACTATTTTAAGGTACTTGAGTATTTCCATTTTATGCTACTTTGCACATAGTTTCAGTGGGAAATATTGTACTTTTTACTTATTATGTGCTAAAGAGGAAGGAGTTGAACAGAAGTCCTCTTTGAGCCTCGCTAGAGTTAGTAGTATAATAGATCAGAAAGAATTATCAGCAATGCTATTGATAGAAACAGCAACTGGTTACAACAAAGTCTCTCAGTACTCGGGATGGATTATTTTCACACAGAGGCTGTCCTCGATCAGAAAACATTCAGCAGAGAGGCAGCAAGCTTTAGAAGAAAATAGTTTTTTTGTAATTTCTTCTCGAGATTTTTACTCTCTCCCTCCACTAGAGGGTACCATAACATCATTTTCATGTGCTCATATCTGCCACCCCTACCTCCACAACACACACATGCCTCAAAGACCAGCATTTAGATCCTATCTACAAACTCATGTGACAGTCACACCCTTGGACAGAAAAACAGAGACACCATTGACAGGGGAAGAGCAGAAACATTTACTGACCAGCAACAAAACAACTGACTCACCTGAGCATCAACCTCTATGTATTCCTGCTGGATCCCCTTCTGCCTGTTTGCCTGAGGAGAAACAAAATGTTTCTGTTAGAGAGGAGACAGGAAGGGAGGAGAGGAGAGGAGAGGAGAAAAGAATAGAGAGACCATTGGCGATTTAAGAGCCTTTTTACAGGGGCATAGAGAAGAGGACTGCATAGGAAACAAGGATAGAGGAATGGAGAGGAGAGGAGAATTACCTGCAGCAGAATAACCAGAAGTCTCTTGAAGTGACCTGAAGTGTCACCGGCTATATCTTCCTCCAGGACGGCATCATACTCTGACGTACAAACATAAGGTTTTATTTTAGCCCTGATCTTTAAAAAAAGGTTTCCTGTGGTTTTGTCACACGTTTGGGAAACAACTGTCCATCCACACAAACTCAGCTTTAAATCTGACTTATCATTTTGTCGGTTTAACAAAGTATAAAGCTGCCAGAATGCCAAAATACATGAAAAATGACACGTGCCTCTAAACATGTACAACTTTCAATTCTAGCGATACAGCTTTAGGCTGTAAAAAATATAGTTTCACTATTTATACACACTGTGTGTGTGTGTGTGTGTGTGTGTTACCCTGTCTATAGGCTGTGACAATGTCCTTCACTTGCTGAGGTGTTCTGGAGGCGAGGACCTCCACCAGCACCTTCTCGTTGGTTCCTGCCCCCTATTGGTCAAAGAGGGGAAAAGGTCTGATGAAATGATATTTGAGTTTCCAGCTGCTCTGACTGCCAAAGTCTATTCAGAAGCTCTCCATCTACAGCGCATAAGTCTTTGTTGGCCTTTAATCCGGCATCAGCAGCACTTACCTTGATGGCTTTGTGGAGCAATGTCACATCGTAAGCGAGGGGTGGGGTCATCAGACTCACTATCAGGGTCTCAAATTTGCCAGTCAGCTCGCTCTTCAGGTCATCTACCAGATCCTGTGAAGATACATCATGTAGCCTATTTCAATTAAATCCTGTGTGTGGCTGCAGTGTAACGCTATGCAGTGAAGGATTTCATGGTTGTTGAGTGTAGCTGGATTGTTTTGTTACGGTTAATGTGTATTCCTGTCGTGTCACATGTACTGTATATGGATTTTCTGCTAATGATCTCTACTTTGATTTTGTATGTGGTCATTGGGTTTAAAGGCCTCAGTATAAACACAGAGCATGTCGGATCGTCTGACAGCCTCTGAAACCCACTTTAGACAGCAGATTTTACGTAGTGATTGGCCAGGTGTACAGAGGTGCGATTTAGGCATGATTTGGACTCGGGACAGGATCCCCAGTTAAGCTCAAACTAAGTTAACTAAGCAACAGCTTGTCTAAATCAACGACATTTCATTTCCGGCGCTGTTCAGGTGCTGCCAATTCCGCCGGATGTCCCTTTTTTCGACCGGATGTCCGTTACCTTTCGCTTTCTTTGTGTGGCCGATTTCTGAGGACTATGGTTACCTGCTCCTCAGATCTGTGCAGGGTAAATCCAGACAGCTAGCTAGACTATCTGTCCAATCTGAGTTGTCTGTTGCACGACTATAACAACTTTTGAACGAATAGTTCAACCTTTTGAGAAATATGCTTATCTTGCTGAAAGATAGATGAGAAGATTGATACCACCCTCATGTCTGTACTATAAATATGAACCTGGATCCAGTTAGCTTAGCATAAAGACTGGAAGCAGCCAGTCTAACTGTTTCCAACAGGTATAAACATTTTGCCTTTAAAAACACACAGTAGTTCTTTTAAAGCTAACTGAGGCTTTTTTAAAGTTTGAGCTCTTGTAATTTAATTTAATGTAATGTGTGAATATGGTTATGTCAGTCCAACCTTTCCAAACAGAGTTTTGTAGGCGGTCTTGATCTGCTGCCTCTGGGCGTTGCTGCGAGCTACCAACAGCTGTAAGATGGCAGCCTCATCGGTCCCTATGGCAACAAGCACCATGGTTACTCAGCCAAGAAGTAAGACAAACAGATGACATAACAATGAACATAATTGCAGCCTCTAGTCAAGGTCAGCAGATGTTTTTTTTCTCAAAGTGACTCAACTTTCATCTCTGCTCATGTGTTTATGACTCACTGCTGTCTGAGCGGAGCTCCGCGCAGACAGCAGGGATTACTACACTTAATGTTCAGAGAGGAAATCCCCATTAAACACTCTCTCATTGGTCTGTTGGAGTTGTATTACTGACTGGCCCACCTTTAACGTATCACATTACACTGTGCTGACAGCAGATGTGCATACCGTATACACAAGCATCTTACCCAGCCCTTTCATGGCCTTGTACAGGGCCTCAGCATCTGTAGTGGCATTGAAGTTCAAACTGGCTTTTACAGTTCCTCTGCTGGCCTGCAACATGGAAGCAATAGACAGGAGGAGGATTAATTCTGATGTAGGTTTTCCAAAGTTAAAGTATATGTATTTTCTTTTCTAAAAAATCCTTTTCGTCAGCCATACTTCTCTCGAATTCTGTACTGTATTTCTAAATACATTCAAATGCACAATATGACAGAACCCATAATACACTGACAACTTCCAGCATAACGCCATGCAAGAACCTAACAACTATATGCGCACCTTATTGAAGTGTGTAGTATCATCCTAAGAACATATTTATTCTGTCTATGGCTTCTTATCAGATATAAAGTAAAATGCTATGACATTGCAGACCATTCTTAATTAATCTGTCTGATTCCTCATGCATAATGCCATTAAATACTTTTCCCTATCTCCCAATTAATAAGTACAGAACACACTAATCTTTACATTAATGTGTACATACTGTACATACCAAACATATCTCAGATTTGTTATGTGCATACACTCATAGATACACTTAATGAACTTTTGACTTACAGACTTCATTGAAATACATGCGGCTGTGCACACAAGCTCTCACATCAAACTACTTATTTTCATACACTTCCCTTCATGAACAGCATGTCCAACCGCAATATTTTAACCTTGGAATTGCCGCATCTCAGATTTTTTCAGCATTTCAAATATGATGGATTATAAGGCTAATCATTTCTTTGAATGCGGAAAATGTGTTTCAGACAAGCAAACTGATCTATACGGAGGACAGTAAGAATGTGATAAGGCTGAAAAACATTAACTTAAAGATTGATTTTAGTAAAAAGGCCTCTTGCTGTAACAATGCTGTACCCATTCCAGACGCTCCCTAAAACTGTGACACATTAACAATAATATAGCCAAGTGGTTCATTCTTATTTCAAGGGGAGAGATGTTTGGAGAGGAAAACCACGGGAATGTCTCTGGAATTCTGACCCTGAAAAGCTAGAGAAATAAAAGAAAAAGGGAAAAAAAAAGTGGGATGTCCAATAAACAAGTCGCTGTTAACAACCAGGATTCTGTCTTTTTCTGCAGGCAGGAATGCCAAAATGTCCACGAGCTATCCATCCTCATAAACACATTCTCACAAGCTAAACTAAAATCTAATCAACGTGCGGATGGCTGCATGGACAAACAGCTGAACAAGGAAATATTTAGAACAGCAACACAACAAAAACGCAGACTATTTCCACTGGAATGTTAGACAGATTTTGCTCCTAGCGAGTAATAAGTTGGTCCTATGGAGCAAGCTCAGTCATGCCCTGAGGCTGGGGTTATCTGATGGAGGTATACCCTCTATACTGTGTAAACAGAGGCTGTCACAACTGGTAGCTCTGCTTTAAAGCAAATACAGAGACACCAAACAATCCACAATACATTCAGCCATGCTTTTATTTAAGAGAAGTCCGATATTGTCATAATGCATTTTACTACTAACTGCATTACTACTGTCTATATTTGGAGATTGAAGAATACGGCTTGTGTTATTCTATATTTGTCTAAACTAACAAGTTTGTCTCTCAACAGTTTGACTTCCCTTCCATGTTTGTGGCACACCCAACCAAAGCTGCAGCTACTCCTGAGGACCCCAAAAGGTGATGCTCCCTGTATCCTTTATTTGGGAATTCAAAGTGTAGTTTACATTCTTTAACGTTAAAGTTACATAAAAAGTGGATACTAATATATTTTTTTCAAGTGTCCTTAACTTTGACAATTTTTAGGCCAAGAAAAATACAAAATACAAACACTTATAATGGACTTTCAGTGAAGTAGGAGACATCTTGCAGTTAAAGTATTGCAGACTCAGAGATTCCGAATATTTCAACCAGGGAGGAGTAGATGTATCTTAAAAAATTAACAAGTTGGTTTATGTAGTTTTTGTGGAAAAACCATATCAGACACAAATTGTTATCAATAGGAGAGTATTTTAATGTCTTTTAATGTCATGTAGGGGATCTTTAAATGTTTGAATATGAACATTTGACTGTTTTCTCCGAAAATGTAATTCTTCAGAATCAGAAGGATTGGGAAAAACAACTGTTCAAATGCATAAAAAAAGGATAATGGCTGGATTAATTATATTTGGAAAAACATATTTTACAGAATTTCAGGTCTCTTTAAAATCATCTTGAGTTGGGGAGGCTAAAAATCTGGCTGGAGCCTGAAGCTCCTTATTTTTTTTTACTGAAGACTTAAATCTTTACACATGGGTCACAAATATATATAAGCACTTTTTGAAAAGGCGTTAAACATTTATTTATTTATTTATTTATTTTTAAAAAAAGGTCCAATGTGCAGGAATTTCTCCCATCTAGCGTTGAGATCATAGATCGCAATCACCTCTCTCGCACCACGCAGTTCAAAGTACATATTACAGCTGCGGTAGCCTTCACGCTTCAAAAAGCTGGTCTCTTGCTCTTTTCAATATCCTTTTTCTTTTTCTGGGCAAAGAAGAAGACTCCTGTTCCTGAAATTTGGATTTTGAATACGTGTGGTCCTTTAGCAGCATTAGTAGCACCTGTGAGTTTATCATGGGACAGCGAAAACGCGAAAGGCGGAGCAGTATGTCCTGTATGTCCCTTACCGGCTAACGTATTTCAAGATGGCGCATGAATATGGAGAGTCTAACCCAGTTCATGCGAATGCAAATGTAAAATTTCAAGCCAAAAGGAATACAATTCATAAATATTCATGAAAAAGGACAAGTTTGTGAATGGGCAACACAGACTTTGATAATGAACAACTAAAAACGTTACACACTGGACCTTTAAAGCAGCTGGGTGCTCTAGTTTTTAGCAAAAGATTAAAACAGGAGTAAATATTGAATTTGTTGGGCACCTTTTGCAGATCAAGGATGGTGTATAGTATGTGGGACGAACTTCAAATAAACCACAGTGCCTGTGAGCATGTCACACAGTGCAAAGGTGTGGCTCACTTATTTGTTTTGAATAGTTCAACAAGGTCCATGGCACAGAGAAATGCGCTCTATCAGGCCGTGGCTACACAGATATACTTGTTAATACTTGTAGGATCAATTTATTGTTGCTTTTGGTCATAAAAGTGCAGAATATCATCAGTCTTATCCTTAAATTGATGATGTCCATAGATGTCTAAGAAAGACACATTAAAACTGACTTTTGAGCCTTTCATAGCAAAGAGAGGTTTGGTTTACTGCTCAAGACTAAACTGTCTGCAGTGTTGCATCATCACAGCTGATTATCATGAATATAAATCACATTTTTACAGTAAAAAAAATAGAACTGATTCATTCCCCTTTAAGAGAGGGAGGGTGGCTTTAAACTCCATGGCTAGACGTGGAAATGGGTGTATTAAACATAGAGAGAGTTGGAGAGACAGACCCACCCGAATGGAATGGAGCCCATGAGTCATACAACAAACGACAAATGAAACCTCCACAGGCATTAACAAAGTTTGCGCAGTTAAATTGTCCATTAGATAACTTCAAACATGCCCTTAATTAAAGCAACAAGTTACACATTGAAGTGTACATACTGTAAATGGTTGCTGAGCTCATAGTTTTCTTTATCTTTAAACAAATGCCACTGCCACATCATACATTTACAGAAGAGAATGGGCTTTTACGTGTAGTGCAAACTGACAGGTTATCTACAGTTGTAAACTCTAACCTACGTTTAGATCAAAAAAAATCTTAGTATTATATAATCTGGATAAAAGTGGGCGTTGTCTTGGAGTTCAGAGGATATCAACTTTATGAGTCATATATAGGCTATTTGCATAAATAACGGATTTCTGCAAAGATTATTTGAACGGGTATTATTTTAATCATCAGTTTATAAAATGTGGCGTGTTTCTTTAAATTGACCGCTTAAAAAAAAAAAAAAAAAAAAAAAAAAAAAAAGAAGGTAAGATTACTCACCATTTTGTCGTTCTGTGGTGTGAGAATGTGTGCGGAAAAATAAGATCTGTTGGAGAGAGGAAAACGCTGTTTAGCAACGAAATATCGCAAATACCAAACTGTGTCTCTCGTCGTTCCTCTCTCTGAGAACCAGGTGTATCCAGTTCAAACTTCTGCAATGAACTTTTTCTTTCTGGTTATCCGATCCCCTCTCAGTGTAGCGTAGCTGTCACACTTCCTGACATGTCTGTCTTTTGTCCGCAGGTAGATCCTGGCTGTCCCCGCTCACCTGGCGGCTGCTGCTGCTGAACTGGAATATCTGGAAGGTAAAGCGATACACTCCAAGAAAAAAAACTGTTGGGGGGAGACTTACCGCTGAGTAGCAGCCGTCAGATGAAGCTCGGTGAGCGGGCAGTGAGATCCGGGCAGAAGAGAGGAAGAGAAGAAGGGCTGACTGCAGAAACCCTTTCGGAAGAACTCTACGTTGTGCGCGTGAGTGTGTGGCTGCGCGTGTGTGGGACACACCCCAGTGCACACGGACTCTGGTACAGCCCTTCTCCAAAAGCACTCTGGGAGATGTTGTTTTTAGGTGTTCTGAAGTTGCTGCGGTTCCAAACCCAAACACTGAGTCAGTAAAAAGATAACAAAAAATATATAGTGTATATTTTCATCTTTATTTCATATTGTATATTTTACAATGGCGGCAATCTGAACAGAGTATAAAGCTAGGCTACATAAGTAACAAAATATAACTTAACCTAAATCGGAGTGTTTGGGCTGAAAACAGGTTGCTGAGAGTGGTGAGACAAAGCTGAAGGCCATAAAAACAAAACTATGACAAAACAAAATCTGCAGGCCCTGATAAACTGGATCCCTACTTTTTAAAGCTATTATTTAAGCTATATATTATTGCCATGCCCTTAACTATTATTTTTAATCGTGTTTGAACACAAATGTCATTCCTCCCATCTGGAACTCAGCCTTTGTGGTTTCCCTGCGATCTCTAAACTGTCTGTCCTGTTCAAGGTCCTAAAATCCCTTGTCAGTGATCAATTAAAGGATTTTTTAAACCGTTATAATTAGGGCTGGGTACCGAACATCGATACTTTTATGGCACCGAAATTTTTTTTAATTATCTTTTATTTATCTTTCCATGCCAAACTTTGGTTCCAAAAGCGTCTGAGCGAGCCGAAAGCGGTCACTGTGCTGTTGATGTTACACTTCCTCTTACTAGACAAGCAGGCACAACGTTTCTGTGCCCTGATGACTGACTGACAGGCTGAGCTTGCAAGGCACTTTTAATAATGTTACTCTGAGTGAGCAGTTTTACCAGAATTTTTATAATTTTGATAACTGTTTTGATTCACAATTAAGGTGGAAAATAAAAGCTTTGTGTTTAATGTATTTTTGTTAATGTTGAAATGGATTTTAAAACATATGGTATCGAAAAAAGTATCGTTAGGAACCGGCATCGAAAGTGAAGTATCGAAATTGGCACCGGATCGAAAGATTTTGAACGATACCCAGCCCTAGTTATAATGTGTTACCTGACTTCCAATCTGGTTTTAGAAAAGGGCATAGTACAACATCGGCAGCTCTTAAGGTTTAAATGACTTTGTTGACTCCATTGACAATAAGCAGCATTGTGCAGCCCTTTTTTATTGACCTTTTCAAAGGCATTTGATACAGTGGACCACATTGTGCTTAAGCAGAGACTGTATAGGGCTGGACTTTGTGAACAAACTGTCGACTGGTTTGTTAATTACCTTACAGGCAGAACACAGAGTGTGCAGGCGGAGGGCAGCATTTCTCGCTATCTCAAAATAACAAAAGGCATGCCTCAGGGGTCAGTTTTGGGGCCACTGCTATTCATCCTCTATATCAATAACATTGATCATGTAAAATTACATTTTTATGCTGATGACACTGTACTGTATTGCTCAGCACCCACTGCAAACCAGGCCCTCTCCCAGTTACAACTTGCTTTTAACACACTTCAACAGAATCTTTATGATTTAAAACTTGTTTTAAATGCAGAAAAAACTAAAGTCATGCTTTTTTCAAATTTGAAATCTAAATAAAATCTGCCTTCAATCCTCACTTCCCAGGGTACGAAGATTGAATGTGTTTCTAAGTACAGATATCTTGCTATTTTAATTGATGAATCTTTCTTTTACCCTTACTATTCAGCAGCTAAGATTTAAACTTAAACTAAGGTTTTATTTCAGGATCAAATCCTGCCTTTTCATTCAAATCTAGAAAGAGGCTGGTCGCTGCCACTGTTATTTTTGTACTTGATTATGGTGATGTTTTATACATTCATGTTTAGGGCTGGGCGATAGGGAGAAAATCAGTTATGATATTCTTGACCAAATACCTCAATATTGATATTGCGGCGATATTCTAGGGTTGACAATTGGTGCTTTAACAAAATATCTTCACACTTACATTTTAGTTAAATAATCATCAGTATCACCATTACCCCAACCATTAAAGATTTAGTATCCTGTAACTATAATCCTAGGATTTCTACAGTAACTGAATCCATGAACAGCTGGTCATCAATGCCAATCTCCCTTTTAGGGCGTATAAATATAATCAAGATGAATATACTACCAAAGTTTTTATACCTATTTCAATGCATCCCTTTACCCCCGCCGCCACAGTTCTTCTCCAAAATGAAGCAACTATTTACTAAGTTTATTTGGAATAACAGGAGGTCAAGGTTGAGACTGTCACTTCTTTACCTGCCTTATGAGAGAGGAGGGTTACAATTACCCAATTTACAATGGTACTTTTGGGCTGCTCAAATTAGAGCTGCAATGTATTGGTTTTCACCTGAACCTTACTTGCAAATTGAAACTATCTGCACTAAAGGCCAGCGAAACTGTGAAGTTGAGGAAACTCTGGAAACTTGAAGGCGATATGTCCCTAACTGTCGATACCTCCTTAACCATGTGATGCTAAGCTGTGTATGATTATATAATGTCGTTACCCAGTTTTTTTTGTTTGTTTTTTAACTATTTATTTTTCCTTTGGGGTGGGGGGATTGAATTATTTTATAGTTTGACTGTTATATGCTTTTTTAAATGTATCAACATGTATTTTTTTAAACTGTTAAAATTCAATAAATACATGTACACAAAAATAATCATCAGTAATGTGGTCATAATGTCTAAGTGGGGAAAGGCAAATAATAGAACAGCTAGAACAGTCTGGTAAGTTCAGAAAAGTACATCACTTTACTGTAATTCAGTCTTTAAAACCAGTAAAAGACAACACGTATGTCATATCACGATATTACAATATCCAAAATCTGAGACAATATCTAGTCTCATATCACGATATCGATATAATATCGATATATTGCCCAGCCCTATTCATGCTTCATCTCAAAGTTTACATGCTCTGGACACTGTATACCATGGATCTCTGAGGTTCATCACTGGTATGAAAGCCCTCACTCACCATTGTGAACTTTATTTAAGTGTTGGATGGCCTTCTTTATCAACACAGAGACTTCAACACTGGCATATCTTCATATACAGTACAAGGCTATCTTAGGTCTACTTCCATCCTACCTTCTGACCTATATCAGTGTAAATAGTACCGGGACTTACAATCTTTGTTCCCAGGGTCTTTTCCTTCTGTCTGTTCCAAAGGTTAGAACTGAACTGGGGAAAAAGGCGTTTAAGTTTGCTGCTCCCTCTACATGGAACAAGTTACAGACATCCAATCTGAAATCTGAAGGTTCAGCTGAACTTCACATAAATACATACACATATATTTTTGTCAAGCAATTCTAATTCTATTATGTTTACATTCTTTTCATAGTCATAGTTAATATATAATAATAAGCTATTGCACTGTTCAATCCCTGCACTGTTCTCTTTTGCACTACCACCACTGCACACAGTCTACCATAGCACCTTTAACTCTTTACGTTTCTGTGAGTGATTTTTATAACTCTTTAAATGTCTGTGAGTGATTTTTATAACTTTTTATAACTCTTTAAATTTCTGTGAGTGATTTTTATAACTTTTTATAACTTTAAATGTCTGTGAGTGATTTTTATGTATCTGAGATATATGTGTGTATATGTGTTTGTTATGGTTGTTTAAGCTACTGGATGCCTAATGCTGATGAGCGTTGATGATTAAAGCATCTCTCTATCTCTCTATCTATCTATCTATCTATCTATCTATCTATCTATCTATCTATCTAAAGTAATTATCTGTAACTGACACCAGGGGGCACCCCACAAAAAACAAAAAGAAAGAAGAAGACAACAAATCTGTCATGTACACTAGCTTTAAATTCCAAATAATAACAATAATTTATAGATATAATAATGCACATCATTTAGTTTTTCATTACTTTGAGATTAATATTTTGAGATATTAAGTCAATATATTGAGATTCTAGACAGAAACTGGAAACTAGGAGACACTAGGTTTTGACAGCCGGTGAAGATTGAAACCAAAACTGATTTATTGCCGCAGAGATAAAGAGGACCTTATCTTAGGAACGTATGGATTTAGTTAGTATCGTTTCTACTTTGAATGCTGTTCGTTCTGTTGCCTCTGTTGGCATGTGTGGAATCTGCATGGCATGTCACTGAATCACTGACTAAACTGAACTGAGAGCTGCAGATCAATTCTAACAAAGAAGCTTAACAGAGAGAGAGAGAGAGAGAGAGAGAGAGAGAGAAAGCATGATAATATGGGTTATACTGTTAAATAATGACTTATTAAAATTTAAAATTAACTTCACAAAACAGACTTTTTAAGGAGGATGTTTAATATTTTATTAACAAATAAAACACCATTATCAGCATAAAGAAATCTTCACACAAGGTGCATTTAAAACCATTTTTATTAATTTAAGGGAGTTTCCCTGAAAGCAGTGGTTTCTTTTTCGGGAACACACACTTACACACACAGGGTCTGAACTGCTTTGTTACTGACCAGCAGCTGGGGGTTAAGTGCCTTGCTAAAGGGCATCTTAGTGGCGGTAATGAGAGGGGTGGCAAAGAATGCTCTTTCATCAAACCGGCAACTTTCCCGTTATCCAGTTCTTTAGGGCACTATTGCCCCTCATTACTAGCTTTTTGTTTGCTATCATTTACAGAGATCTTTATGCTACAATACAGATTTCTACGGTAGCCGACAGAGGCAAATGAACTGCAACTTTATGAAATACGTGCAAATAGACAACACACAAGCAAATTAAGAAAACATCTTCATTAATTTGACAACATGTGCGCAGCATTTAGCAAATGTGCTGCATATACACACAACACAACCAAATACCCAAACGCGCTGCAAATACAGAAACGATGCAAAAAGAAAATTACACAATCCCCGAAAACAGAGTCCAAAAAACACACACGTTCCAGGCATCTCAGCACACTCACACCCACCCACACACAAACTGGCTGCTTTCAGCTAGCAGTTGTCGGTCATAGTGCATTGTCACCTTCTGTACTTGTAGTATTGTGATTGTTGAAGTAAGAACCAGAGTAACAGAGCTAAGAGCATTACGAGTGAGACAAAGAGACACAAGTACACCACCATGCTCCATCCCCAACCTGCTGCTAAAGGAGGTACGCCATTCATCTCCACAAAGTTAGCTGGAATATCCATGCTGGTGTGCACAGGAAACAGAGGTCAAAGGTCAAAATTTGATTTCTCTAGTTCCTTTTTGACATCTAGGAGAGGAGAAGTGAAACTCCAGTGAAGTAAATTTTGTTCCGTTGTCCACAAGTGAATGTTTGGTTTTCCTTAACTTGTGAGGACCGCAATCACCTGTTGTTCCAGCTGTTTAAAAACTTTCTGTGGCAGGAAAGAATGATGACTGCAATCAAGTTTCATCCCGGTCAAATACATTCTCTAATAGAAGTTTTGTCTCAGGGTGCAACTGAATATCCTTTGAGCTGCTGAGCATGCCAACTCATGAGTCAGCTGTTCTCTGACGGCTTCATCCGCATTCAGTGTAATGAGAGAAAACCAAAAATAAAAGAAAGATAGGAGTTCTCGCCGCTCTCTTCTCTTCTTCTACTGAAATTTTGTATCTACACACCGCTGCCTCACTCTTACTTGTCCACTTTTTAACCACCCACAAATACTTCATTTAACACCCAGACAGACAGATGGACACGTAGACACATAAGAAATCAACAGCTACCCATATTGCGTTGACCTATGAACCCATTAACCCACAGGCCATCTCTTTCTCTTTCACACACACACACACACACACACACACACACACACACACACACACACACACACGCACACACAGCCACTGACGTCACCCTGCAGGGATGTATAATCGATATCTTTTGGGATCGTCTATCTTCGCTTCTGATTAAAACATATTTTCAAAGTCAAACCCAGCATGAATAAAATATGCAGCTACAGAGCAACACTGGCATGGGGGATGATGAGGGATACATGATTACATTATTTCCACATGCATGTCAAAGAAATGTGCTGTACTTGGAAAGCCCTTTGAGTTATGGTCGCAAGTGCTTCCTCTATTTTCTGTTAATGTCAGACATACAATGAGAGCTCAGGGTAAAAAAAACTAATTATAACAAAACATAAACAAAATGCAAAGAGTGTTATTGAGTGTTATGAAAGCCAGTACAGTCACCATCATCACTGTTCACAGAACAATCATCATAGGCTACTTCTAGTGAAAGCAAGTGCAGATACATAGGTTACAGTGCCACCAGGAGGAAGTGGTGAGCCACACAGCCACAACCTAAAACAAAGCAGGTGACCACTAGACTGGGTAAACCCAGCCCAATCTGCCGGCGATATGATTTCACCCTGCAGCAAAGAATATAGAAGTAATTTAATTCAGAATTCAGCCAGTCTGTAACTGTAGGCAGTAAAGGGTAACTCTAATTAATGCAAAGTATGCAATCCTAAGGATTACCGAGTGAATATGCATAGAATTTAAAATTGCCCTTAATACTCAATAAACAGTACATTACAGTATATTGCTCTATACTGGGATAATAGCAGCACCCTGAACTTTGGTCACATTTGGCCACTGAGGTCTGTTGCACTTTAGATGATGTTAGCGTAATAAACAAGCATTTTCTTGCAGATTATGGTGGATTGAGTAACATGTGGAATGTTAGCATGAATGTCTTGAGTTAAATGTGTCCTGCAGGAGACAACTCACCACTGGTAAAAATAAATAAATAATGTTAAACTACAATTGAGTCACATACAGCTTTAAAGGTAGTTGGCAACATATTGTTGCAAATATAGAACACATAATAAAAAGCTCTACTTCCTGCAGTTTTCTCTTTGACAAAAGCAGAAGTAGATTAGACTTAAAATTCCTTTTTTACTTTTCTCCCGAACTGTTAGGAAGCACTGACATCCTCTTTGTATCAGTGAACACAGTATAGTGATTAAATAAATTTGGTTCACAAAGGTCAAGTTAGTCTTTATGCTACTTAGCTCCATATCTTTATTCTGAAACAATTGGTTAAGGTTCTAAAAAGACAAAAAAACGACCACCAGAATTTACAATTGTCTTATCTTTAAAAGCCAAAATAAAATTTTGCATAGAAAAACATTATCATGTCATTCCATATACGTCTTGCATTGCCAGACCTATCTCCACAGCACGTCTTCTATCATTATACACAATCAGTCCAGACATATTTCACAGAATGCACCTTTTTTCTGCCATGTTGGAGGTACATGTGCCTTATAAGAGAACAAAACTTATACATTATGTTCTTTATATTAGATGTCATCCACAAGTTATAGAAGAACATTAATACCATTTGTTGGCAATGTATTTCAACAGTTATTTCAGTTAGGGTGTGGCCATTCTTTCTTTTACACATGATTCACTTTCTTTTCAAAGTGATCAATGGTACATTACACACAGCCACATTAGATGCTCAACTATCCTTACAATAATTAACTGAAAGCTTTTCCATTTGCTGTTGTAGGCCTATTTCTACAGAAGAGGATTAGGGCCACGTGAAAATTTTAGTTCTGACTTCAAAGTCAGAATTTTAAATTAAAGAATTTTCTGAGAAAAAAGTCAGAAGTCTGACTTTAAATCATATAATTTTGAGAAAAAACTCTGAATTCTGAGACTAAAATCAGAATTCAGCATGCTGACTTTATTCTCAGAATTATGACTAAACTCAGAACTCAAATACATGTTTTAACATGTGGCCCTAATCCTCTTCCGCATAAACCTTACCTGGCAGGTAAATTAAATCTTTCCCAGCAAGCTCTGGTACTAGTGTTTTACATTACCGGCAGCAGCAACCACACCAATTGGTATGGAATAAACAGAAGACCTGTGTGCAAATTAGCAACAAAAGAACAAATTAATCCACAGAAATTAGAACATTAGCCAGAACCATAGATTGTACGGTCAGAACCATTGTTGATAGGAAGCATAGACTCTCAGCGATCAAAACGTCATACTTTTCTTTCTAGAAAGAACCAGATCCATAGAGCTATATCTCTATCACTCTGGAAAGAACGTGATTAGAGTTGAGTGATCTCACATTTAGCGGTGTGATTTGTCTTAAATATTTTTATAATATGGATATATATCTTTCTATGATATCACTACATGGCTAAATGTGTAGCAAAAAAATATAACGTTAAAAATCACTCTGATATTTATTAGGAGTCCGGTTACATTATGTATACCACCGGTTATTTGATCTGAACCCACCCCCCTGTTTGTCGGTAAGTGGTATGACCGGCAGCATAAAGTACGGGTACGCTCTCTAAGTTCAACTGACAGCTGCAGAAACCGACACAGCAAGAAGGCACAATTTGCGGAGTCACACCGAAACAGTGCAAATATGGAGTGGACACCAATGGAGATCAACCCCGAGGTGGGGAGCAGTAACTGTTTGTTAATTTGTTAACACCGTAACATTTTCACCGACAACTAACTCACATGTAGTCTCTGTTTATGTCGTTTCAGATGCTGAACAAGGTGAGTAACAAACGGTTAGCTAAGTTAAACGCTGAGCAGTGTCGACGTATTGGTAACCGTTTGATTCAACTGTCAGGTAAGTTTTACAGTCGCTAGCTACATTAGTTTTGAGGGCAGTTAAACAATTACTGAGACTGCCGTTTAAACACCACCAGATCGCAACCACGCCATTAATACAAAGATTATAGTGCTATTGTGAACTGTATAAATGTAAAAGTCGTAACGTTAACGTTAGCTAGCTAGTTCATTATATCAAAAGGAGATGCGACAACAAACGGGAGAAGCGTTTATTTGGTTTTAATGAGCGTCAGCATCATCCCCAGCGCTGTCCCCAGTGTCTAGGCTAAAGGGTGTGGTCTGACTGGACCAACACAACGCAGCATCTTTGAACACCCTCCTAGGGATCATTTCTATATGTCGCCTCTGAAACCACAGCCGTTTCACATGCATCGTCATCGTGTTTTGTTTATTTCCCTGGCTGTGTGTTCCAGATGATGAGCAAGCTAGGCGTGGGTGAAAGCTGGCGCTTCGTTGATGTGCTGGGGCTGGAGAGTGAGCAACTGTCCGCCGTCCCGAAACCATGCTGTGCCTTAATGCTGCTCTTCCCACTGACACAACAGGTAATAATGGCGTGGCGGTGGAGACTACTTCCTGGAAGGCATGGGTGGGGTGATCCAGTGACACAAGGCTGTCTTGGGTGGGGTGAGACTGAGGTGCAGGGAGGGCATGGATGGAGAGCGAGAAAGGGCTGTTATGTTGTTATGTGATGGGTACAATAGCGGGAGACTGGATGATAGCAAGGAAATGAATCAGCAGATGTTTACCCTTTTTTCTTTTTTTTTTTTTTTTTTTTCTCAATTTGAGTTATCCTGTCAAACCTAGACAAATCACAGACCTATTACAGAAATCATTCTCAGATTCGCTTGGAATGTTAATGAGAGCCAGACCACATCCCAGTGGTCAACAGCCAAAATATAGATAAAACTAAATTTAACTATTTACTGTTTTTTCAATTAATCAAATATCAGTTGGTCTACAAAGTGTTTAGATCATTGTGAAAAATTATGAAAATGAGTTTCCCATAGGTCAAAATGATGTCTACAAATGCATTGTTTCGTCTGATCAGCAGTTCAAAATTTACAATAATATGTTCCAATGAAAATCCTTCCATTGGAGAAGCTGTAACTTGAATTATAATTTATTTTTTTTTGCTTTATAAATGACACCAATAATATATTGCCAACGTTTCTATTGTTCTGTTGATTGCTGTTTCCAATTTTGATCATGGGCAGATGACCATGACTGTGCTCTATCTGATGACCGTGACCATGCTCTGTCTGTGTGTATTGCAGCATGAGTCTTTTAGACAGCAGCAGGCAGACAAGGTTGCAGGAGGCTCTGAGGTTTATTTCTTGAAGCAGACCGCAGTCAATTCCTGTGGCACCATTGCCCTGCTGCATGCTGTGGCCAACAACAAAAGCAAACTGACTTTTGGTGAGTGCATATCAAATAAGCACTGGTACCGTAGTAAGTGCAATATTGATATTACAAAATATGTATTTATAAAAGGAGCATAATGCTGACTGTCAGTATCAATGACTCAGCCAGAAACGTAAACTCATTAGGATTATAGAGTTAGAATAGAATAGACATGTTCTGAATATTTCTTCTCCAGGCAATCTGTGAGTTGGCATGCAAATGGTTTGAAAAATGAGGCCACCATATAAAGTGCTTCATTGACTGATGATGGAGCAGCCCCTAATTTCACTGCCCAGTCAAATCAGAGGTCCAGGGTTTAGTTCTCCAGTATATCTTAAGAAATAAGACTATTTTAAATATTTGCTGGGCAATGAAATGAAGTGCATTTTTAAAATGGATGGCGCTACCATTAATTCTCCCCCTTTTTTTGTATTTTAATAACTGGATAATTGGTGACAGTTATTTGGTGAGGCGGGTTGTGATTTGAAATATTTTAATGTGAGTGAATGGCATTTGGTTTCTGACTTTAACTTTTAAGAGTTTTTTTTTTTTTTTTATTTTTTTTAATTTTGTCTGTTTAGATAGTGACTCTGCCCTGAAGAAGTTTCTGGATGAGACTGCAAACATGTCTGCTGATGACCGTGCCAAACATCTGGAGAAGAACCAGGTAAGATAAACATACAAACCGTTGAAGCTGCTTTATATTCTACTGTTAATTGAATTTAAAAGTTTAATTGTCCATGAGATAATGATCGGCAGAAGAATATAGTTCCGGTCTTATATAAGAATATAACCTCTTGATAAAATGTTGAATAAACACTTAAAATGTAATGACTAATCAACTAAAAATACTCAACTGCATTACTACATGTAAAAAAAAAAAAAAAAAAAAAAAAAACTAAATAAACCCAAAGCAAATACCTAATTTCTGAAACGTCTGCCAGTAATGCACCACCTACTGTACATGTTTTGTTTTACCCACTTGGTGGCGCCAGGCACTGCTAAATCTTTGTCACTCAAAGGCACTTGTGTATTATTACGGAATGTACTATTAGGAATATGTGTCTTTTTTAAAACCTCAAATCTGTTTTTTTTTTGTTTGTTTTTTTCTTCTCAGCAACACGTAGTTAGTCACAGCTAATTTGCAGTTGTATCTTTTAGAAAGATCTCTGCATGTGTATTTTAAAGTGTAGATTGTTTTAGCAGTATCAAACTGACATGTTCTGAATATTTCTTCTCCAGGCAATCTGTGAGGCTCACAATGAGGTTGCAGTGCAGGGCCAGTGTAGGGTAAGATACCTAACCACAATATCAACTACTTATGGCTTACATCTTATACCCCTTTCAGAAAGTAGATACGCATATTTCAACATGTGACCCGCGTTGAATTCATTTATATGGAGTCCAGTCTGCAGTGTATCTCCATACACTTTTAATTATAAACCTGAGAATTACACTGATTTACAATGAATAAATACCAGATAAAAGTTTCAGTTTCCTGATTGTTCGTTGGTTCGTTCTTTCTTTCTCATTATTTATTTTTTTTGTTTGCTGGTGAGTCTGTTAAATGGCATTTAAACATAAGTATCGTTGAACTGATTTCTGGTCCTGGTAGCAATGCCAGTTCACCAAAGCCAGGCAACCTCCAATGCCTGTCCGACCCTGGTCGACAGAGGAGGGTTATGAAGGATAGACCAGTTTGACCCGCATCACAGTTGGTCTGAAAGGGGTATTCGAGAGATGAGAGACTTTGTATGTAATCTAATGATGTGTTGATGGCAGCAAGTCGCTTTGCAGTGCTTGTCTTTTCTGAAGCCTTTTTGTATCCCAGTATTTACTCTTCTCAACTCAAAAATCTCAACTTTTACAGCCGGAAGCTGACAAGGTCAACTTCCACTTTATTGCCTTTGTCAATGCGAATGGAGAACTTTATGAATTTGGTAAGCATGTCAACTTGTTATGTCCATTGATTTATGTATATTATGTACCTGTATGTGTTTTCACGTTGTGGATTCCTAACTATCTTATTTGTTTTTAAGATGGAAGACTGGCTGGACCAGTGAAACACGGAGCTACTAAAGATGAGTCATTCATAATGGTAGGTAAAATGAGTCCTGGTATTGAACTGGAATAGGGAGTGGCTGTTCCCAAGTGTCTTGATTCAGTCAATAGACCTGGCTAATGCACACTCAAATCTTCAATATAGATCATAAACCGTAACTGAAGAAGGCTGGTAAACTTTGAAATATGGTTACAAGCTAATTAAAACTCAATGTCTACAAAAATCCTAATTTAAGTACGGTTGTAACTTAGGCAACTGCCACTCCTAAAGCCAAATAAGTTAGGTCTGTTTGTTAAATATTAGATAAATAACCCAAATAAGAAGTCTCGTAAAAGCATAATGATTTTGACTGATACAACTGGAGAAACAAAGTGCTTTTAGTCCCAATTTGAGAGTCCTATCTGTGCTAAGTCTTTTAGATTGTCGCGTCAAACTACCACAAGAGGGCACTACATGCATTAGTGATGAAATTTCAACATTAAATGTATCAATACTCTGTTTTGTGGACTGTTTTGGTGCTTCTGTATATACACATGACATTTCAATTATAAGCTATATGACGACAGCCAGATTTCATTACGTTAACCCTCACATTGCAGTATTAATATTTTATGATATTCCCCAGCCCTACTGGGGAGTATAAGAATACATGCAGTAAAATATACAACAAAAAAAATCCTCCATGTTTAGGTCCGTCTTTTCTCTGTGGCTAGTAACCTTAGATAAAGTGCAGTATTTCTAGTTTATGCACATTGGAGCAAAAGTAACTTAATGAAAACTTGAGTAAAAGTACATTTTAACAAATAACATGCACATTTTACTTAAGACTAAACTTGTATTTTTTTATTTTGTTTTCTCCTTTTTCATACATGCCCAGGATGCATCCAAAGTGTGCCGTGGATTCATGGAAAGAGAGCAAGGCGAGGTCCGTTTCTCTGCAGTCGCTCTTTGTCACAGTTAGATTTTCGTTGGGGCACGCAACCAAATTGTTAACCAAAATGTCCTGAAGCATTCACATGGCAAACTCAATCAGCAGGCACCCCAGAACAGCCTGCAAACACATACATCTGCAGACACGATGCACTACAATGCACACGTTGTTGCCACATACTGTACTTTCATCTCATGAACAAAGCATTCTTAAGCACATGTACACATAAACACAAACACACCACGTCAAATCCTTTTGATCTGCTGACACTTACTGTTACAAGCTTGTCCAAACCTTTTTTATGTGCTATCCTTTAGCAATGGGAATTGTAAAACAAGGTCAGATCTCACCACTGCTTGTTTGCACATGTGTATTTGTCTTTTTTGCAACTTGTTTTGTAATCATTGGTGCATTTGTGTCAAACTTAGAAACTGATGCTTAAATACCTTTTGTGCCAATAAATAGAATAAAGAAAAGTGAGAAGGAAAAGGCAAACAACTTGCATGGAGAAACATTTTCGCCTGTTTCTCTGAATGCCTTTAGTGGCCCTGTGGTTGAGATTATAAGGATCTGACATTCCTCAGAACAGCCCAAATGTATCCGTAGGAATAATTTAACCATTGTTCGTAGAATGCATGCAACCTTTTGAGTGGTGTTCTTGGGTGACATTTCTCTGAAAGAAGGGTTTCCTTTTGAGAAGTTTGAGTTTATAGTGCAAAATGGAAGTGGTGGATTGCAGTGGTTTATCTATGTTTTCAGAAATAAATACAATTGAGTTATGTTTTTACTTTTTATTTGAAAATGGCTTTTTTTTTTTTTTTAGTTAACAATCCACAAATGGTCAAATACACTATTGGGTGCAGGTTTAACACAGAAAATAATAAAAGTAAAGTGCTACTCTATGTTGGGGTTGTCGTCGTGCAGGCGGATAGTACTGTATGTCTAGGCTGTGCACAAATTGTTTACCTTTCTGCACTTTCCAAATACTATGTTGCTGTAGTTGTGTTGGTGATGCAGCTTTGGGATTTCAATAAAGCAACCATTAGACATATATGTGTCTCCTGGTGTGTTTCTAGCTCTTGCTTTAACCCAGTAATCTATAGCCCTTACATGACTTCCCCCCACACCTACACACATTCATACTTCTGTCACACGAGGTGATGAAGTGGTTAATGTCCTAGGCCCTCACAGCTTGAGGCTCATCCTGACTATTCTTGGCTAGAGTTCAGCTGTAAAGGGATGAAACAGGAGGAGGATGACTGAAGAGTTGTCGATTGTCTGGTCAGTCATCACTGTGGATACCGACATGAGACCTTTCTCTATGTAGCAAAATAGCAGGCACAGTGTGCTATACTGTATAATGACCTACATGACAGGACTCTGTTGTGATAAAGACCAAGCCATTGTGAAAAAAGGCCAAAACAAAAAGGCCTATATATATATATATATATATATATATATATATATATATATATGTATGTATGTATGTTAAGAAGGGGATGTGGGAGGAAATATGGCACTACTTTCCCCTAGTTCTCCATTCAAGTGATTATGTCAGTAAGTGTCATGATCAGAAAAAAAAAGTTTGACCTGCTGTTTAAAAATGTCACATTTTCATGTAATACTAAAAGGCAGAAGATATCAACACAACTGTGTATGCAACTATTATCAAAAGCACTGATTACATTACTGACGACTGCCAAGCCATGCTTTGGTCAGTGTGTGAAATTCAGTTTGTAAGACTTTATGGGATATTGATTTTGTGTAGAATTTACTCAATCACTGTAAAGAAAAACTGAGAAACCTTTTAAGAGTCTCTTAAATTGGGGCATAATTCTTACTTCTACCCACTTAAAGGCAGGGCTTTAGATATTATTGAGGACGGTGATTTTTTTTTAGGGGGGGGGGGTTAACATTATACAATGAAGAACGTGCACTTTGTACATATTGTTTAGACTGTATTTTAAATTTGACTAGTTTTAAGGTTAAACATTTTTTATAAAGTATATTTTGTGTTCCCTTTTAAAGGTCCCATAGCATGAAAATTTCACTTCATGAGGTTTTTTTAACATTAATATGCATTCCCCCAGCCTGCCTATGGTCCCCCAGTGGCTAGAAATGGTGATAGGTGTAGACCGAGCCCTGGGTATCCTGCTCTGCCTTTGAGAAAATGAAAGCTCAGATGGGCCGATCTGGAATCTTGCTCCTTATGAGGTCATAAGGAGCAAGGTTACCTCCTCTTTCTCTGCTTTGCCCGCCCAGAGAATTTGGCCCACCCATGAGAGAGAGACATCATGGCTTTCAAACGAGCAAAGTGGCAGTTGGTCAAGGCCACACCTCCACCCTTCACCTTGCCCCCCCTGCCCCCTCCCTCTCTTCTCCTCTACATACTAAGGAAATGGCACATACTAAGGAAAGATCATTGTGGGACTGGCTCTAGTGGCTGTAATTCTACACCAAGGCTGAATTTCGGGAAAGAGACTTCAGATACAGTATTAGGGGACCACTAAGGTCTATATAAAAGCATCCAAAGAGCACCATGTCATGGGACCTTTAAGTACCCCTTCGGTACAGAGCACACACTACTGTGTACATGGCGGCATCATTATATTTGGCCTAGGTTTACTATGTGTTTGTTTGTGGTAATTTGATTAAACACAAATTTAGGAATATGCACCATTTACAGTAAGCACAATATAAATTGAAATAAAGGATGGAAACTACATTTTGATACAGGACCCTTTTGAAAATACAATATTATATATGGTGCATATTTAAACTAATTTGCAATTAATCGAATTAACAAAGGCCCTTGTGAGTCTGAGGTCCCCAGGTTAGATACCTACTTTTCCTGTTTGGTAATCCAGCCCTGTGGACAATTAATTGAATAATGAACTGCACAAATACAACGTTGAAAAATCAAATAATTCAGACTTATTGGTGCATTGTGGAAAAATGATGTAAGGTATTTTTGCCCATTTGTGGTCCCTGTGATAAATAAGAATAGCCTATATCTCAAACTATCTGTCACGACTCAAACATACTGAACCCTTTAAAGCTCTACTTTTTGACATATTCTTGCTTAATTTCTCTCTCAATTTTTAAAGCCTTTCTATTGCTCAGGTGAGCATGAAGCAAATCTCCTCAAACAGCCTCATCCAGTTGACGCAGGAGAACTGTGAAAAAACGGGACATCTTCTGCAATACCCCATATCTCTCTCTCTCCTATCTCTCTCGACCTCCCCCGCATAGATTCCTGCATGCGCGTTCACGTGTCTAAAATGCTCGGCAGCAGCCTCGCGCAGTTCGGCTGCGTACAAGAATCATTATTTTTAGCGCCTGGCTCGTGTTGCAGTGTCGAGGTCGCGAGAAGCTCTTTTTCTCCATCTCCGTGCCACTGTTTGAGCAGGACTCGTGGGGAGCACGAGAGAGCTACGCCACGCACTGACTGGTGCGTGAAGTTGCGGGGTGTAACGTTAGACGATAGAAAGCGAGGAGGAGGATAACGGACTGACAGAGCGGGGAGGGGAGCACCACCACCAACACACATCTTTCCACATATCACTATCTGGTCCTAGTGAAACGGCCTGCCCGGAGATGGCTAGCCCCGCAGCAGGTCGAGATGTCCCGAATGCTTCGCCGCAGGACGAGCCGGAACATTCGGGGCCGAACCATCCCGAACCAGCCTGCCTGGAGGCACAGAAATGGATAGAGGTAAGTGAAGTGACCGCTCAGGGTGGCTCAGGGGCCTGCTGCTCCAGCACAACGGGGACAGAAACGGGTCATACTGGGGGATATAAATACATAGCCGACTGCACCGGTGCACCGTCACCTGTTGTGAGGACGGTGCAGTGTCGGGTTACCGTGTGGGACAACGGCTCTCCGTGGACAAACGTTATGTCTCAAGTTTTCACACGTGTGTCCCCTAATGTTATTTGACACACACACACACACACACACACACACACACACACACACACACACACCAGCACTGTGGGGACTTTAACACCGACCAAGCTAGAAAAATAAACAACAAACATAAAAGTAAATCCCTCAGTTGTTACTGTTTTTTACTTGCTGGAAGGTGAAACGCCCCCTTCTTCAGACGCGAGGGGATTCCGGTTGCCATGGTAATGAAACCTTGCCAGCATTCACGCACGAAATGCTGTACAGTACCAACCGTTGATCGCATCGGATGAGATTATCATGTGTGGTTTGCTGCATCGTTTCCACCGTCATCTGCTCGGATAAAAAACGCCTCTCTCTACAAGCCTGAGTGGTGAATCATAATTTTGCCCGTGGAGCTGAGTTATGACCTATTTTCTGCTGTCCCCGCTTAAGCATAGCTGCCTGCCAACTAGAATCTCATATTTTGGAAATAAAGTATTGGAATTACAACAAAATGAACATTTATGTAAAAGTTTTGGCTTAAACTTCACACCTCAGCTGTGTTTTTATAAGACTCCCACAATCGGTTCTGCTTGTCATAGGCATACACAAGCCAGTTTACTAGGCTACAGGCTGTGATAGAGAAGAAGATGGCTATACAGTATGTCTATCTGTTAAATCTGAAGGTAAATGCAAGACTGTAAACGCTCAGTCCTGACATACAATTAGAAGGTTTGTGGAAAAAACAAAACAAATTAAGATTTAAAAAAAGAAGCTTATTTTCATTGTGGTCCTTGTTAGAGATGAGTTAGATGAAAAAAAGGCAAGATGGGTTAAAACAGGCAAAATGGAACAAACAAACATACAAAACAATTCGTTTTAACAAACATGTCTTTACCAAGGTGAAGTTGAATTGTAGGAATTTCCAACAGCCAACAGCTCACTAAAGTAGCCATTTTGAATGGGATGTTGAATCAGTCCATATGCCTACTGATAACACTGAAATCCAGTTTGAGATTAAACATCCAACTAGTTTAAAAAATGCCAATGTTTATCACAAAGGTTTCCAATTTAGGGTTCAGGAAACAAGATATTCCGATAAAAAAATTTGAACATAATAAGGAATAAAACACATTTTGGCTGAACTGGTCCCAACCATATGGTCCCAACCAGTAGACATATGCATCCACTGGTGAGGGCTGGCAACTAGAGATGGTTTTGTTGTCTGTCTGTCTGTCTGTCTGTCTGTCTGTCTAAGTTAAATGGTTTGCTTGGGGCTGCATCTTTCCTCTATGATTACTTTTAGAATTTCAGAGGCCACAGAAGTAGATCATTCTTCTCCCATCCACCAAGTTCAGATCTGTCAGTGTCCCAAATACAGTACAAGAAAATGTAAATGATCAGCAAAATGAAAGTCTGTCTGTGGAGAGTAATGGCCTATTTGGATGGCTTTAGAGATGTTAACATGCACAGTCTAATTTTCCACCAAACTTGCACAGTTATGCCATGCATGATGTTGATGTTGGATGGTTCTTACTCTCACATCTCATCCTTGTGCCCTTCTCAATCACAACATTTTTTACAAGATATATATTTATTCCAGTTTGAAAGGATGAACTTATCAGCTAGGCTTTTAATAATTCTCAGACATCTCAAATACATAGAACACCTTCCTTTAATTGTTACATTTTAAAGCAGGGGCCTGCTTTGTTGTACTGAGCATACTTTTTCACACAGTAATGGTTAGAACTGGTTATCGTTTGGTACCTTTAACAAAATATGGCAAAACTCTGTGTGATTGTTGTGCATCCGTACAAGAAGTTTAAAATTAGCAAAGGTAGGATTTAGAGCTGAAAATATGTGAGCATAGAATAAGGGAACAATACATTATAATCCGACCAGACATGTAATAACACTTTTTGATACTTGTTAATCAAAATTAAACACAGTGCACAACTCTTCTTCAACAAATGCTTTATTTCACAATTTATTTGGCTAACTTGCCTTCATCATGGTGGTCATGTTGTCTTAGGTTCTTTCTGGTTCATGCAATCCGTCAGTCAACATCACTACAAACTCCAGATAATTAACATTACAACCATCTTTTTTCAAAAGATTTTTTTTTACAGTATGCAGAATTTCATTTCATTCATGCAAATATTTACAAGATATAAAATAAAAATATAGCTAGCGGTAAATACAAAATAGAAAACATGACATCCAAATTTTTTAATTTGAAGATGTTTTCAACATACAATATTTCATCTTAATCCATCAATGGACAAATAGCTTGGTGTTAAATTGTTACAAAAAAAACAGCAAAGGCTATTTTTTTTAACCTTATTGTTCTGAAACACAATATTCTCAAGTCTCTACTTTTGCACTTATGGATAACTCAAACTAATTTCGAAATCAATCACTAGCGTTAACCTCAACACATCTTTTAATTGAAAGTCATCTTGCTCTCAGTCAAAGTGTTACAAAAATGGCTTCAAAACGTTTACTAAATGAGCAAACTATTGGTAGTTTTATATACCCAAATGCAATGGACACATTCTGCTCTGCACTTAAAAAGTATTATGGCTAGCTACATCATTAGTGAAACAATGTAGTCTAGGTTAATGCTGGCCTAAGTCTTAATCTCTCCCGCAGTGTCTGCTCAGTGTTCCTCTTGCTTTGTCGCCGTCCTGCCTCCTAATTCTCAAGTTATTTTCAGAGCGGTCAGGCTTACTCTATTTCTAGTGTGTGCGCTCTCACAGATGGGGATGATTCAGGGTTAACCATGCTACCCTACGCTCCATTCAGCATTCATGCGTGTGTGGTTGCCGTGTCTGTAAAAGTATGCAAAATGTATTAACACACACACACACATGCCGATCAGCTATTACTCCTCAGACACGCCCCGGTTGGGTGACACTGGTCACTATGGAAACATAACATGGGCAGGCTCTCAGGTGTCACTGTTTCTAGGGGGGCAGTAGAGCAGTAGGCTATATATCACCACATGACCCAAGCAGGAAATTAGACTGGCACAGACAAGACCTTTCTGTTAAACAAAGTTAACCTCTACTGTCACCGGCATATACGGTACATAGCAAGAAGGGTCTGTCACACGGAAAAAAAGAAAGAATGTGTGTGTGTGTATGTGTATGCGTGCCAGATGTCACAGCTGTCTGTCCTAGGCAGATTAACTTCAGTGGTCACAGACAGCCAGCTGTGTCTGAACGAGAAAGCGTGTGAGAGCAGGGATTTATGGGCTTTTCCATGCATCTAACGCTGTACGAAAGAATGAGAAATAATGATGACACAGACTTGCTGTTGGCAGAGATGTCCTTCATGCCTCAGTGGTCTTTGAAGTTTTTGTGAACAGTCACAGTTTGCCACCGACAAAACTAATCATGTTTTGTAAAGCATTAGGACGCTGCACTTGCAGAAAGGTTAGTTATAATAGTATACGTAGTGTCATGATATGTGATTGATTGGCTCTGTTTTAAGTAGCATTAGTTTATGTTGTGAAAAAAGCAGTGCAGTAAACTATACTACATTCAGGATGCAAAGTACTCTGAAATTGACATGCAAACTGACTGGTACTGAGTGAAATAATTCACTGAATTTTGTACATTTTGCACTTATATGTATTTTGTATCTGCATTGCAGAACAATACATCTTTAATAACAAATAACATAGCAAAGCAATAAAAGCAATAAAAGCTTTAAGTATGTTAAGTAGGCTACATTTCTATGTACAGTACAGAGTGAAATATAAGGGTATATCAATGCCATTTTACTGTACTTTTACTGCTAATTTATTTTACTGTGATGAAGATATGTAGATCAATAAGTGTGCTGGTGTTACAGAGTGCTTTTGTTCCTCATTACTCTGATCCAGGTTAAACTCATCCTCAATCTGGATTCGACTTTATCTCTCCGTCTTTCTCTTTCATTTTTTTTAATCTTTTTTTGTCTTCTCTTATTCTCTGTATGCCACATTAGTCCATTAGTGTGCAGAGTGCCTACAGCACATGATAACATTATAACAAGGCAATGCTTCTGCAACATCACAAATGAAAACACCAGCCTCCCTCAGTGGACTGTGCATCACACTGGTGCACTGTTCTGAAGGTATTTTACCAGAGTCCTATTACCAGGATTTTTTATTTGTTTCCCCAAATTGCAACTCTATTTCCTGTTTTCTGATATTTTATATTTTATATATTTTTTTTGTGTATTACAAAACCAGAAAGGAGATATGTACTCATTTCTGGCTGCAGTCTCAGGCTATAGTCACAATTTGGGCCCTGTATTATTATTACTTTTAGTGTGGGCCTGCAAATTCCTGGCTTTTGTTGCTTCAATGCATTACAGCACAAAATGTGTTTAATAGAAATTACAGCACTAACTTGATGTACTGCATCTTTTTCTCCTCTCCTGTTTTCTATTTTTCCAGTCTCGCATTCCTTCCATCTTTTTACAGTTGGTAAAATAAAAGTAAAGGCTACTTTGGCCTAGTTTTTCTTCCCCTCTGCCCCCCACACACAATCTCACCTCAGGGTTTGAATGGTAGCTGCTGCTGCCATTCACCCAGACTGAGCAAAGCAATCCACCATGGAGACTGAGAGGGAGCGAGGGAGGGTCGAATTACCGATGTTGGTATTGAAATACCCCTAAGGCCTTTGGCTTGGTTTTTGTAGCAGACACAAATGCTCACTTAACACATATACATTTTCCCTCTCTTTAACACACACTCATAACAGTCCTTTTTCCTCTGCTTACATTTTCATGACTTTTTCATCCAAAACATGTACACTCCCATCCGTCACTGTGTCAAATTGCTGTATATCAGTTTTAGCATTTTACACATAACCAATTGTTAACAACCTCCACCCGCTGCCCACTGTTTCACACACACACACACACACACACACACACACACACACACACACACACACACACACACACACACACACATTACCTACACAAAACACAAACACAATTGTCCTGCTCTCCCTCAATACAGTACTCTCCTTGGTCAGTAAATGATGCATGACCATGCTGTAAATGTTTCAAAGACCTGGAGTCAAACCTTGATAAACATGGTGTATGCCAGCATGTGTGTGTGTGTGTGTGTGTGTGTGTGTGTGTGTGTGTGTGTGTGTGTGTGTGTGTGTGTGTGTGTGTGTGTGTGTGTGTGTGTGTGTGTGTGTGTGTGTGTGTGTGTGTGTGTGTGTGTGTGTGTGTGTGACAACAGAAGAATAAAATACAAGAAAAAGAAAGCGATGCCAATGGGAAACATCTGGTCATCACTTATATAACGATAAAACAATATGCTGTTTTCATAGCTGCGGATGCACTCTGTGTGTGTGTGTGTGTGTGTGTGTGTGTGTGTGTGTGTGTGTGTGTGTGTGTGTGTGTGTGTGTGTGTGTGTGTCCTCTCATACATGTGATACACGTCCAGGAAATAAATCATAAATATCACCATGAATAAAGTGCAGACCAAGACTAAAGAAAGCAAAAGGACTCAAATATTTTGCTGTCAAATTGACCTCAGATCATTATTTGTGGTCAATTGCATTTTCTCAGAGTGTTTTTTTGTGGATGGCTGTATAGGAGCATACATTATACAGTATATGAGCAGTAGAGACAGAGTGTGTGCCTGCAGTTAACAGTTTTGGTGCTAACTATAATCTGGACTAATCTGGATTACAAGTCTAAACAGTCAAACCTCTTCTTTTCCATTGATCTTTGGCTGCTGGTTACACAACAGCTCCAGAAAACAGTGCATATGTGTGGGTTGTGTGGGCTTCCTCCTCCTCTCCTGCCTATACAACTGAAAAATTGGAGACAGGTTAGAGGATTGAGGTTATCGTTCTCTCTTAGGCTCTGACTGCGTGCATTTAAATCAGGGAAAGTGGAATGAGGACACAGAGCAGTGTCTCTATTGATTTGGTGTCACTCTAATTTGGGTTCTACTGAAGCAAAAAATGTTGGGGGAAGGGTAAACCGGGCAGCAGCAGGTTCCTCTGTCAGGGACACAGGGAAGCACATTTCAAGAGACTGCAAGCACTTTTGTATTTTATATTTATCTGTTAATGACAGCGATCATATTAGGGCTGCAACTAATGACTATTTTCGTTATTGATTAATCTGTTGATTATTTTTCAATTACTTTACTACTTCATTAAACTATGAAAATGCAGGTAGAATAGACCCCGTCACAAGTACCAGGAGCCCAAAATGACATCTGCAAAACCCCAAAATTTTGAATATACAACAGAGGACTAGAACCACAGAATGTTTGGCATTTTTGCTTGATAAATGACTTAAATGATTAATCGATTGTTGATGATGATTCATTTTTTGTTCTTTTTGTATTGATATCTGCAGCATTGCCAAAAATAGAAGGTATTGCTGTCATTTTTGAGAATATTACATAGTCTGCTTTAAGAATTTGGTTCCTGTTTGTATTAAAACGAAAATGAATTGATTATTTATTTAAATCATTTAGTAAGAAAAGAATGCCAAACATCTGCTCCATCTTCTCAGTGTGAGGATTTGATCTTTCAATGTTGGACTGTTGGTTGGGCAAAACAAGCAATTTGAAGCCATTACACTGGGCTCTAGAAACTTGTAATTAACATTGTATATGCTAAATGCTAAAAGATTAGTTGATTAATCTGAAAATAACCTCCAGATTACTGATTAATAAAAATAATTCTTAGTTGCAGCCATAGTTCCATTCCACCTCCTTTACATCTGTCTCTTCCTGTCCCCCAGGCTGTAACTGGGAAGAGCTTTGGAGACAAGGACTTCCGCAGTGGATTGGAGAATGGCATCCTGTTATGCGAGTAAGCCTCTGACATCACCCCCACTCAGTTTTTGATGTCTGAAGTCGCAACAACATACATAAACTCCTCTAAGACTCGATAAATCTCTGCTTCTCCCCTCCTCCACTCAGGCTGCTGAGTGCAATCAAACCAGGGCTGGTCAAGAAGATCAACAGACTGCCCACCCCCATCGCCGGACTGGTAAGAGGACACTCTCCAGTGTGACATTCAGCCCTGTAAACCAGCCTGTTCGTCAAAGTGATAAAGTGTGGTCCCCTGCTGTCTGTCTTCTAGGACAACCTGTCAGTCTTCCTGCGGGGCTGTGAGGAGTTGGGCCTGAAGGGCTCCCAGCTGTTTGACCCTGGGGACTTGCAAGACACTTCCATACGAGCTAACCTAAAGTAAATAGGCGTGTGTGGCATTTTATTCCTGTTTATGTCCATTTTAATGTAGGTTCACATGACTGTAATACATAACACTCTCTCTCTTATCAGGGACTCTGACTGCAACCGTAAACTAAAAAATGTAAGTAATTAATGCCTTTTGTTTTGTTTTTTCTTGTTTTATCTTTTATGTCAGCGTGTTTAGCATTTATGAATATGCATCAAACCCTTGTGTCTATGTGTCTCAGGTGCTGAACACAGTGTTCTGGCTTGGGAAGGCTGCCAGTGGCTGCGCATCCTACAGTGGCCCTACTCTCAACCTCAAGGAGTTTGAAGGGCTTCTTGCTCAAATGAAGTTGGTGAGTCAACACACTGGAGAGGACAGAGCAGCAAGGGGGGGGGAGGAGAGGGAGACAGACAGAAAGACAGATAGCATCGTGGAGGAGATGCGGGGGATGGATTTGTTAGTTTCCTGTCTTTGTTGGGGTGCAGGAGAGACACACGAGACAGGAGACAAACACATTTATGTTTTTGTTACACCACAGCTACTCCTATTTCAGGAAGAGACACAGGATATGAGTTTAGAAAGAAGAATGGCTCTGCACATTTTATCTATGGGTTAATTGGAAGTGTATTCAAATAAAAAGAACACCTGGCTTTGTGTTTTGCTGCTAGTGTCCTTTTCAATCAATTTCTCAATCCATTTGTTGTCTCTTATGTGAGCATCTTCATGCATCTTTATATGTGTTTTCAAATATTTTCCTGATGGCTGATGTGTGTGTTTGTGTGTGTGTGTTTGTAGGAGAGTGACGAAGGAGGCGACAGTTCACAGAAGCGCAGTGTTAGAGACAGCGGCTACGACTGCTGGGACTCTGAGAGGAGTGATTCACTCTCTCCACCACGACACACTCGCGACAACTCCCTAGACAGGTGAGAGACTGTCAACACACACACACACACACACACACACACACACACACACACACACACACACACACACACAGATGTGGATGCACACACCAGGGGTATTTCAGATTGCTGTTGACATTTTCAACATATTTTAAAATCCCATTGATACAAAACACACATGTAATTTTACAACAGCCCCTTTTACACAGCCTATTCAAGACAGTAATGTTGCGGCTTTATTCCGCCTCTCCGTTCTGTATAAGAAATCGATTATTCAATCAATCAATCAATCAAACAATCAATATATGAATTTTTTATTTTATTTGTTAGATACAGTGAAAGGTTATCCCATCGGTACCGTGAATTTAAGCAGAATGTGGCCGTCAGATTGGCACATAGAAAAAAGTCACCAACTTGAATGGCACCGCCACTCAAGGATCCAGCCCGGTCTCGGCGAAAGGACATGTGGTGTCCTTTCACTCACTGTCCGACCCCTGCACACCTGATAGCAGAATTCCAAGCAGATAATTCACAGTCACCGTTCAGTTCCTCCATACTTGCCTCAATAGCCCCTCTGATGTAGAGATGGAGATGGACACAGAGATGGTCCTGCCCATCCATGCAATCGGGACCTCAGCCACAAGCCCTAGCAGCTAGCCATAACCAACCCTTCCTCTGTGGTTGCTCTGATGTTTACATTTGAAAACTTTTAACGGTCAGGCTAGCTAGCAGAGTCAGCAGGAGACTGGTGAGTTGAATTCCCTGTTCTGATGAGCGACTCGTAGTCATGAGATGGCCGCAGAGATGGTTTTGATAGCTTGAGCTTATCTTCTCCACCTTTTCCTTTGTATTTACTCTGATGTATACATTTAAAAACTTGAGCTAGCTGGCTAGCTAGCCCAGGCTAGCAGAGTCGGCAGGAGGTTAGCAGAGTCAGCAGGAAACTGGCAAGTTGATATCCCGATCCTGATAAGGGACTTACATAGCCACATGCCATTACCGTCCAACATCAACAACTTTAAGCACAACTAATATTTGTAAAATAGACAATTCAGCTGTTGCAGAGCTGACAGAGATGCGACTGGAGGCTCACGCTTTCTAGAATATATACACTAGACACCAACGCTGTTGTGTTGCACATCATGCTATCTAAAATCAGTGGGGCAGCATTATGCCGGCTTTCTTTAGTTCATTGTAAAAAAGCAAAGCCGGTGTAATGAGGAGCCTTCTTTACAGCAGTATTGTGGGATCTCTGTATTAAAAGGGTTAATATTAAACAGTAATATGTGTTTTAATCTGTTACTTTTGTTTTTGACAGTCTGGATTCCTTTGGCTCCCGCTCACAGCACAGCCCTTCTCCTGATGTGGTGAATCGAGGACACAGTGATGGTTGGTTCTGATAGATCTCTCAAATTCTCTCAAATTTCTGAATTTAAGAGAGAGCCAGGCTAGCTGTTTTCCCATGCTTCCAGCTGTTATGCTAAAATAAGCTAGGCCCATACTTTGCATACAAACATGAGAGTGAATGTAGACGCAAATAAGCGTATTTCCAAAAATGTTGAACTATTCCTTTAAAGCAGCAATCCAAAACCCACTCATCCATAAATATCTGACTGCTGTTCTCTAACATGTTGACATGTTGGGGTTTTAACCTTGGTATGTTATGGCTAGTCAGGCGCGCTGTGGATAACAGCTGAATGTCTCAGACACTGTGTGTGTGTGTGTGTGTTTGTGTGTGTGTGTGTGTGTGTGTGTGTGTGTGTGTGTGTGTGTGTGTGTGTGTGTGTGTGTCCCAGATAAAGCAGCTGTTGGTCTGAGTAGCAATCGCTAGAGATTTGGACATGAGGTCACATCCTGCCTGTCGTATGTCAGTCTGTGTGTGTGTGTGTGTGTGTGTGTGTGTGTGTGTGTGTGTGTTTGAGGGGAGTATCACAGGCATCCTGTTTTTGTCTTTTATGTTAATGGTATAATATGTGTGCAGCAGGGTGACAAGAAAAACACTATTCCAGAGCTGGGAATAGACTCATTCCCTACATTCCCTAGAGGAAAAGTATGCTGTCTTACTAAGTAATATTTATGTGCGCCTGCTCTACCCACTGAGCCAACCTGGCCACAATGCAACTTGTGTCATATTGTTGTAGTTTTGGTCAGTATTTCTAACAGTTATGTTAACACTGTACTTATCAAAAGTACCTGTTGGGATTTGGGGACAAAAGAGGTTGTAAACAAGCCAACAGTTTAGCTGGTTATCTAGACCACTTTATTTTGAGGTAAAACTGAAAGTGGACACACTCAAAATATTGCTAATAAGCCCTCATTCTCTTCCAAATAAGTTTGAGTAACCTTGGAGTTTGTTTAAAATCTGTCTAAGCAACTTATTTTTGGCATAGTTACCACATTAACATTAACTCAGCAATTACCATGTTATTATTACTGGTAGAATTAAAAAAAACTTCTGATTTTGTGAGCCCATAAGGAGATATAGGCAGAGGCCAAACCACAATTACTCTACCAATAAAACAGCATTGTGGGATGGGAAAGGTTTAAGATACACACAACCAGTTGGTGATTGAGGTGAATGAGGGAGGATGCCATCCCCCTTGTTAGCATAATGACCAAAATGCATGCCCCTTGTCAACCTGACATCCCCCCCATCCCCTAGTAGCAGTGTGAGTGCAGGGGCAGAGGGGTTGTTGAGTTGAATATGTTAGTCTAGTCTGCCTGACTCATTGATCCGTTGTCTGACTGGGGTTTTTGCAAGTTAGAATCTATGGTCCTGTCCATGGCTCTGGAATATCAGTGTACTGATAAATCCATAAATCCACATGGCACTGTCTGTGGTGCTGAAGTAGCAGACATATTTGTAATTACTTTTTTTCCCCTAAGTCTGGCCCTTCTGTCAGTTTTGTCTTGGATCTATAATATTCTCTAAACTATATAGCTGAGAGGGGGATAAAAAGAGTCGTTCACTGGGTGGTTCGCTAGTCGCCCTGTTAAAAATCTACAAATTGCCCATTGCACACAACTACCCTTTCAGTCTTTTCAAATCTAATATGGTGGTAAAAGGGCAGCCCCATT
The DNA here is from genome assembly GCF_004354835.1 of Perca flavescens. Lineage (NCBI taxonomy): Eukaryota > Metazoa > Chordata > Actinopteri > Perciformes > Percidae > Perca > Perca flavescens. The sequence continues at coordinate 30,208,352 of NC_041332.1, read as the reverse complement.
AACAGATACAGAATTTGACTGTGATGTGGTGTTACAGTAAATGTCAAAAATGCTTAAAAGTGTCTAGAAACTGGCTATGTCATGTTCCATATCATGACAGCGTTTTTTGCCCTTGCTGATATGGAACAAATTGGTACTTGCATTGAAGATATTATGAACTTTTGGTGTAATGTGAAGCTAATATGTCTTGAAAATCATATAGCGTTTGCAGAGGTTATTATGCAAGAACCAATTAAAAATGTTTTGTGACCTACTTTCTAACCTTCTTCACTTTTTTCTCTTTTATGCTCCATCGCTCGTTGTTGCCCAGGGCGAGGCAGCGACTCGGAGGCCGATGCCCCCAGCAGGAGGCCAGATGTGCGGAAGGATGACATGTTGGCCAGACGGACAGCCAGCAGTGAATCAAGAAACTTGATTCCCTTTAACCAGTTTCTTCCCAACCGAACCAACGCCAGCTCCTACATCCCGACACCACGGCGAAAACCACATACAGAGGAAGGAGAGCAGCGGAGGTAATGACCAACACATCAGTGCAATAAATAAGTCATATATAGATGATGCATTTTCACAACACAAGTTACTAAGTGCTGCAATGGAAAAATACAAAAACTGAGCAGAAGGAAAGGTAAATCACACAAGACACACAAACTTCCTCATTCCTAATCTTTCCCTGCCGTTACACACCGTTCCCCAGTCACCCTCGAGCCACTCCAGAGCAGTCCAAAAGAACTGGACCGCACCACAAAACTCCTAAAACTGTCTCTTGGGCACCTGAGAACAATGGGGAAAAGCTAAAACCGGAAGAGGAGAAAGTGACCCAGGAAGTGTTGGAGCAAAAGAGGCTGCTGATGTTGGAGAAGGCAGGGATTAAAGTTCTGCCTGCTGTTGTTCGCTACAGCAGGTCAGAGAGGAGATGCATGACAGCTGCTGCTGCTGTGGTTTGACAGTTTTGGTCGTGTTCACTAACGGATCGTTATGATGGTAATTTTGTTTGTGTTCTTTTTTTTTCCTGGTGATCCATTCACACTGGTGTTGAGGTTTGACTTTTGGGTTTGTGTAGGTATCTGGTTGCAGCAAACTTATTAATGATAAGTTTTGTGTGTTGGCATACAGATCTGACTAACTGCTTGCTACCTTTCTGTGGTTCACATATGGGAGAGGTTGAGTTAAATAATGTCAGGTATTAATATTGTAATATAAGTTTTAATGGCCATGAATTGCTACCTAATCGGTGTGTCGTTGTTTTTTTTGGACGCACACGGTGATACGTTTGCCTGTGAGCTATGACTAATTAACAACCTTGCCATATTACAATATTTGTGGAAGCATGTCAAATCCAAACTTGGCATGTGACTATGTCTGCTCACAACATGCAACAATGGATTTTTGATTATCTCTGAAATGACCTTGCCACCCTATCCCGTCTCCAACCCAAGCCCTCCCACAATGGAGGAACAGGAAGTGAGGTCACCGTCGCCGAACATTATCCTCCGCTGCGATAATGACTTTTTGAGCTCTCACAAATCTGTGTGGGACTCCTCCTCTGATGTGGAAGAGGAGGCAGAGGTGCAGAAAGTCCCGGATGTTCGTAGAGACGACCTGGCATCCAGACGAGCTCATCGCGGCGCCGTTGCTCCCAAGGTGCATCAGTTTGTCCCTCCACCTGTATGTAGCAACAAAGACAGAGAGCGCTGGGAAGGGATTAGACGAGCCTCGCAGCAAACACTGCAGGAGAAGGAGATCAGGTTAGCCAGTGTTTGTTTTTGTGTGTTGCCGTTTTTCTTCTATTTTCTCTCTAAGTCACTTCTAAATATTCTGTCCTATTTTCCTACTTTTTCTTTTTTTTGGGTGTTGTGGTCATTTGTGGTTTGACATGTGCGTGCTCCACTTTAATGTGACGTGTGTCGTGTGATGCCATTGTGCTGGCTCTGTGATTGGACAGTGAGAAGGAAGCGGTTCCTGACATCATTACACGCAGAGATAACCCCTTCCTAAACTCCGCCTCTCGCCTCGAGGAAGAGGAGGATGGGGAGGAAGAGGGAGAAGAGGGAAAGGTTAAGGCGACGCCTAATAAGCAGAAGGATGACCTGGCTCGTAGACGGGCTCAGAGTAAGCCCCTCCCTCATAGGGACGGACCAATAAGCTTTGTTTCTGCCTCCATGAGCCAGGCCGATATGCAGAAGTGGGAGAGACTCAAGATGACTGAACCCAGGTGCCCAACACACTCTGTTTCTGCACACATGCAGTACAAAGCACTTAAAAGCTGCTGTATGTCAAGTGTGTGGTTTGATAATGACTGAGAGAATGTGTGTGTGTGTGTGTGTGTGTTTGTGTGTGTGTGTGCTTCTAGTTTCAGTTCCAGTTTGAAGCAGACCATTGCAGGCAGGAGACGATCTTTGATCTATAGACACTTTCATATGAATTTACAACCCACTATATATTTGTTAAACCCAAACAGTGTCTTGAATACATGGGGATTCAGTACCAGAATTCGAAAGTTGTATCTCACCTACTACATTGTCTGTAAGCACAAGTGTCATGACTCTTTCTGTGTCAGCTATTTATCTATAATATCTTGGTTTTTGACTATTAAGACAGACAAAATCAATTTCAAGATGTCTCCTTGGGCTCTGGGAAATAATGGTAATTTGTCAACTATTCTCTGACTGAATTAACACATTAGATGATTTAGTAATCAAAAATTATCAACAAGTTAATACATAATGTAATTAGTTGTAACTAACTAACTAAAGTTTACTTGGATAGATTTAAGGTTCCCCCCACCTCTCATATTTTATTGTTAGAAACAAAAAAAACAAAAAAAACAACTCATAAGATCGTCTAACCACATTTTCAGCTCTGGTCTGTCTTTAGTCTCTTGTATCCTTTTGTAAGCAGCTATATCCCTTAGATTTAGTTTCCCCTCTCTTCTTTTCTATGTTGCTCCCCATGTTCTCATCTGCTTGTTTATTCTCCTCACTATTGTGCACTTCAGGCCTCTTCAGTGACAGGCATTGAAAAAGAGCAGGGAATTGGCCAATGTGTGTGAGACTCTATGTGTGTGACCAAAAGGCGACTGTTGGCTGTGAGCACTGCTTTGGCTTTGTTTTTCTCTCTGCGCTGATGTCATTAGATAGGATAAAGAGATGTTTGTGTTCCCAGAGAAGCAGCAGTTACCAGGAAAATGTGACTACCTAGAGTAGATAAAAAGCTTGGTGTGTATGTTGTGAACGTACGTATGCGTTAAAAGGATTTAAGTGCACAGTCCCATGCTTTGTCTTCTTCTATCCATTCATCATTTCCACCTTGTCCTTCCTTTGTCTTCACAGTCTGATCCTCTGTCTCTGGTTGCTCATGATTTCTTTTCCACCCTCCTTATTTTCCCCTGCTTTTTTGCTGGCTGTTGTTGTTGTTGTTGTGTGTGTGTGTGTGTGTGTGTGTGTGTGTGTGTGTGTGCCTGTCTTCATTTGTGAGATTGTATCTACAGTGAGGCTAGCCCGTCCCCTGTGTGTCAGGCCTGTCTGGAGAAAAATTATGGAAGTCCTTTCAGCAGATCAGCAAAGGCTGGACGAGGTCACAGCAAAGTTGTGACCTTTGGGGGCGTGACTGAGATCGAGCAGCCAGTAGACACAGTCACTTCAAGTGAAGGGGAGGAGACAGAGTTGCTAAGACGACTCCTTTCCAAGGCAACTGTAGCCATGCCTACCATTGGCCTGGGCTCCCAGCTTTCAGAGCGGGAACGCAGGTATGGATGAGGCCAAATACAAGACAACTTCAGACAGTGCTACAGCTACGCTGGCTTGAATCCAAAGTCTCTTGCATTTAGTGTGGACATTATTGAGAAGTAAATAGGTGCCTTTCTCTTCCATTAGCCTATACTTTTGGAATATTATTTAAATGGTTTAATGGAATTGCTTGTCAATGTCCTTTTGGAAAATGTTTTTTACATTTGAAGAATATTTGAATTGGTAAATTTAGGTAGTTTGGATGCGCCTCTCTGCACTGGCTGATATGAATGAAGTTGTAATAGGGAACAAAGGCACACACGTGCGCACCCACATGCATGTATATGCTGCTATGAGAAGTAGAGCTAGATAAATCAAAGAGTATTGGCCTATATATATAATATATAATTCAAGCATTTCTGTAATGTTTGTGTAACCTTTTTTCTCCTGAGATATTATCTGTTCACTTTTGATATATGTTTCAGAAATTTTCCATAAAATTAAAACACTTAGATGGATGTTATCACATGACTCTGATGGTCAAAGAGCTTAAAATGTCGTCACAGGTCTTTTTATTTATTTATTTATTCATCTTTTGTAGATTTGCATTGGTTTTGCATGTTTTTTTCTAACCCTTATTTATTTGTCGCTGGGAAACTCTTACATTGTTTTTAGTTTGAAATGTTTCCTTCTGGACAATCTGTATTCTGTACTCTTAGTCAGTACTCTTCTGTACTCTTAGCCTGCTTCTCTGCATGTTCACACCTGGATTGTAAGACTATAGTCTCCATCGCTGTTGCTGCAGTTTGAGCTTGATATTATGCTCTCACAGCCAGGTAAATGGGCCTGACCTCAATCAATCCATGGCTCCGTCCGCTGACCTACCACCCTGCACCCCTGAAATCCCTCTAACTCCTGCAGAGCTGGATGCTTGTCTGGCTCAGTATGAACGGAGAGCAGAGGAGGATGAGGAGGAAGTGGAGAGGATCCCAGATCTCCAGAAAGATGACATGATGGCGAGGAGGACAGGAGTTTTCCATAAACAAAGCACCTCTACAGTGACTTACAACAGTTTCCTGCCTCTGCCCAACACCAAGCGCTACACACAAGAGGAGGTCACAACTGATGCTGCTCCGTGGAACAAAAAGAAAGTGCAGGCAGACAGGAGCAAGAAACTGAACGTCAGGTGGGCTGAGATTTGTGTGTCTAACAGTATGAGAAGGCACTAACAAGCTTGGTGTGGTTTGCATCCTCAAAGAGGTTCTCCAGCTTGATGTTTAGTTATTTCAATTGTAGGAGTTTCTCTCATAGAGTGGAGCAACAGCAGCCGCACCCTGACAAGACTGTAATCCGAGCAACGTCTTACAGCGAACGTGAATATGATGAGCAGGAGGATGAGTATGATGAAAATGAGCCTGTGCCTGACCTGGAGAAGGATGATATGATGGCTCGAAGGACCGGATCATTCCAAAAACCGAGTGCAGTCAGAACAAACCAGGCCATCAACCAGTTCCTGCCAGTACCTGGATCGGTTAAATATTCCATTGCCCCAGTGTCTGCAATGAAGGCACTACACAGAAAGCCTAAACTCAGAGAGAAGATGGCTAGTGAAAGGTATTTACTGTGTTTGAATGATGAAGGGATTGAGGTGTCTGCCACTACTGCAACTAACAACGCATATTTTACTGGCAAAGATGGTTTGTTTGTGTTTGCAAGTTAAATGGCCTGCAGTACTAACACTAACACATCTCTGTGGATGATTTATAGTTGATCCTGACTTGACTGTGTTGTTTTGGTTCCATGCCAGCATGTTTGATTGCCTGCAGCTGGATGTCTGATGTGGTTTCATTTGTATTATTTGAATAGGAAAGGACTGGTCGACTTTGATTTGCTGTTGCGGTCGGATTATTGGAGTTCTGGTTCTGATATGGCTTGGCAAAGTTTGTGCTTGCTTTGGACTTTTCTGGCCTTTTTGCTCTTTTGCTGATGAGGTTTAACCTTGGCTTTGCTTGGTTCTGGTTGAGTATAGAACAGTCGGCTGTTGTTGTATTTAATGTGTAAATCAATGCTGAATCACATAGGAACAGAAACAACTGCTGCTCCACTCTGTAGTATTTGAAATTCTTGGGTTGGTTCACTCAAATTACATAAAGAGAAGTCATTTTCTAATAATTTCTTGTAGGTTATTGGGAAAGAACTATGTAATATACTTATTAGACCAATTCCAAATCCAATAAATCAAAAATTCCAGGTTACCCTACCAACTGAACATTGTACCTAATGTTCCTATGGCTAGTACCAAAATACATATTTTCTTTCCAAGCAATGTCCAAGAAAATTATTAATAAATCACAGACATATAAAATAAAGTGTTGCCCAAAACACGTATTGGTTTGGCTTACCTGTAGTGTTATCTAGCCAGACCGATTTTTGGTGTTATTTCCCAGGTTTTAAAATGTCCGTCTTTTAAAGTTTGTAAGAACCCAAGACACAAGTAAATACGGTTAGCCGTCTATTAATCAATTCCTCGATCAGCAGAAAATTATTTTGATTTTGGGGACTTAAAAGAGACATGCAAAAAATGCCCCTTGCACTACACTACGATCTACACAACTTGCTGTCAGTAGTTTTCATAGGGACTATATCTTGAGTAAAAATCCAATGAAAACTGCTGTCTTCTGTTATCTGTGATGCGGTCTTGATTTACCAGTTAGCTATTTCCTTGTAATCTTGGTCTTGTCACTGGATTTTAGCAGCATGGTTACCGTGGCACCAGTATCTCAGGCACCGATCTCCAAAGCACCAACCCTCCCTCAGTGTGCAGGGCTGAGGGAGAGGCAGGAGGAGGATAGAAAGGAAGGAGACATGACAATCTCTGTCACTGATGTGTCTGAGCCCCTCTCCTCTCCATCACTCACCCCTCCACCCAGTCCTGCTGCTGCACAGACTCGTAAAGTGGAGACAGAGCTGGAAAATCAGTGTGTGGAGGAAAGAGTTGAGAAAAAGGTAGAGGAGAGAAAGAGAGACGTGAACGAGCAACCAAGAAAGAAACCCTTCTGGCTGGATGACGATGATCTACCTCCCATCATGTGAGATGCCCATTGAACTCTTTTTTTGTGTCTTCATCACTTCCTTCTCAGATGTAGCTCTGCCATTCATCCAGTCTGAAGTGTGACATTAGCAATAATGCTGCTGTCCATTCCCTCATCTCCTGTTTCCTCTTATTCACTATTGTTTTAGGATGAGCCGGCGAGTTGCTTTTATGTCTGAGGATACTGAGTAAGTCTTTCGGCGTGAATCTGGATGAGCTTATGAATGATAACAATATACTGTATACACACTGTGCACGTTCAATTTCAAGAGTACAGTCCAAAAATTTACTAATATACGAACGCTAGCATCCAGCTTTTTATTGTCATCTTTTTTTAAGTTCTGTTTGTCTTGCCAAAATTAGTTAGTTATGTTTGCTCAGTTGCTTGTTTAATTGCTTTGTGTTTAGTTTATGGAAACAGTAACATATTTCAGTTACTGTGTGGAGGTGTGGTGCAGCACATACGCAACTAATATAAATCCACAATATACAGAAAAGAACAATAAGAATTACAATACAGTAATACAGTATTTGTGTTTATTGGACTGGTATTGGTTGTGTCTAAGTATGTCTTGCTTTGTGTCCATATCTTGTAGACCATCTTTGTTTACATCGTCTATTCATTTTGAAAAGGAGGCCATTTTTTCCCGCCTCCCTGTTCCTTTTTCGTTTATTGAATGTGTTTTAATTTTTTACATTACCGGGCAATTGTAAGTGACCGACATAAACAATGAATAAATTAATATTGAATGTGCCAAATGCCAAATTGGACTAAGTGAATATGTTAGGTCAACTGATTCAGTAATTTATACAAGATTATACTGTTTCCTTCCTCTCCAGGAGTGTGAGCATGGGTGACATGCTTAATGAGGAAGAGGTTGGACACTTACCGCCACTGAGCCAATCACGATATGAGCGCATGCACGAGCAGTACAACAACTTTCAGGAAGATGACGACCACTGGCAAAACGTAAGTGACTAATGACATTTAGATTTAGCATGTGCCCATTTAAATAAAAGGGAAAATATCTGTATCTTATTCAAGTAACAGCAATATCCTGAATTAACACTGCCATTATTTGAACACTGTGAAACTGTGACAGGAATTGGCTCGCTGGAAGAATCGGCGTCGCAGCACGTCCCAGGAACTGATCAAGAAAGAGGAAGAGAGGAAGAGGATGGAGAAAAGGATGAAGGAGGAGGGAAGTTACTGCAACAAGAGGAAAAGCATTAAGACCTACAAAGAAATCGTGGAGGAAAAGTAAGGATGATTTCGGCCCTTATTTTTGTTGCACATGGCCCTTATTATGAGACAATCTTATTTAAAGTAGGCCAAATTTAAACCTTGATCTCTGTAAAAAAAAAAAAAAAAAAAAAAAAAAAAAAGCGACAATATTAGAAACACTACCTAGACACCAAATGCTTAGCGTCTCACTACGTACTTCTCTTTTCTAGGGAGCGCAGAGAGGCAGATTTGTGCGACGCCTACAGGAATGCAGCTACTCCGGAGGAGGCCGCCATGGTTTTACAGCGTTACGCTCTTCGCTTCACCATCAGTGATGCAACACTGGACAGCCTGAAACTGCCCAGATCCACTGCAAATCCCAAACAGGACCATGATAAGGTGGATACGGAGCACAAAACAACATCACCTGTAAATGCAACATCAGAACCTCTGCACAAACCAGAACCACCTGTTATAAAAGAGCAGTGGCACACAGAGCCAGACGAGATGGTGACAAATAAAGTTGCTCAACAAGAGACATCAGTTTCTGTCTCCTCCAGCTCCCCAACACCTGGCAACACCGTCAGCCCGGTCACAAACTCAGACCATGTGCCACTTCAGTCACTAGAACTGAATGAACCTCAATCCAAACCGACAGAGTCTCCAACCAAACAACAAAAACAACCAATTACAGGAGATGCAAAGCCTCAAGCCAAACACACACCACCTCATATTGCACAGGTACAGCCTCATACCACACAGCCTGTACACACACTCCCCTCCCCTCCATCTGTATCCCCCAGACCCGTCCCCCTGCTGGCAGCCAAGCCCTACTGCCAGCCCAGGAACACACTGTCTGGACACAAACCTGTCAAGGTAAGGGCTCCATATCAGTCAGTCACAGTCAACATCATCTGATACTTCACTGTTTCACCTGTTATTCTCTGCATGCAGTTTAAATGTGTGATTAATAATATGTCAAGCTGGCAACAATTATCAACTTCTTTAAAAAAAGAAAAGAAAAGAAGCATCATCTTACTGAACAACATGTTTTGTGATTTAGATATTAATGTTGATCTCTATTGACAAAATAAGTATTGAAGGTCAAACCTCTAATCCACTTTTTCTTTTTCTTTAAACATTGGATGAATACAAATATGTGTACTTATATGCTTACAGTACATACCAGTTCCAAGATCTTTGGCTTCCGTTCACTGCTCATGTGGTCGACCATGCTCCCTCCGTTTATCTATGGCTTTATTTTGTTTTATTTTTCCTATATTCCTAATTCTTAAGTCATAAGTGTTGGTTTGTGCTGTAATTTCTATAATGTTGTGGATTGAACCTTAAACCTTGAACCTAAAAAAAAGTAGTCCCAAGAACCATAATAAAATCAAAGTTGTTCAAAAAGATGTGTTTCGATGGGAGTGGAAACTGATCCTTTAAGCCTTGACTGAGTTAAACAAGGCTATAAGTTTACCATATCTTCAGAATGCCCTGCAGAGCAAGAAATGGCATCCATTAGTTTGTGTGACTCTCGCTAAATAAGAAAAATAGAATATCCATGTAATCCTGACTTCTATGCATGTGTCCCACTCAGATGGACGGGTTGGTGCGAGTAAATGGAGAGGTGACAGAAGATTTATCTGTTTCTACTCCACCTACATCTGCTCGCCACTCGCCACCAGAAGTCAAAGACGTTCCCTCCAAACAGACGGAGAAAGACGTTCCCTCCGTACAGTTGGAGAAAGAGGCTCCCTCCAAACAGATGGAGAAAGATGTTCCCTCCATACAAACGGAGAAGGACGTTCCCTCCATACAGACGGAGAAAGACGTTCCCTCCATACAGACGGAGAAAGACGTTCCCTCCAAGCAGACGGAGAAAGACGTTCCCTCCAAACAGACGGAGAAAGATGTTCCCTCCGTACAGTTGGAGAAAGAGGCTCCCTCCAAACAGATGGAGAAAGATGTTCCCTCCATACAGACGGAGAAAGACGTTCCCTCCAAGCAGACGGAGAAAGACGTTCCCTCCAAGTCTATTGCGACCAATCAGGAGACGGTAGAGCAGACGCCACCTCCAAAGACAGAAAGATCGACCACGTCTTTAGGCTCTGCCATCAGCTCCCTGATTGGAGGCCGAAACTGTACCATCACGACAACTATTGTGACAGAGCTCACACATGTGGAGCCACATCACCTGGATATCCAAAGCAATGGACAGGTAATATTACAAGTGGCATGTTTAAGGACAGAATACCTGTGTTTTTTGTGTGTTTGCCCATTTAATATGCTTCACATTACTGCTGGCCATTTTCAAAAAAGATTGGTTTTAAGATTATGTTTTTGGAAATGAATATGTTTTTCTAACCATCCAGACACCCATGGGTTTCAGTTTTTTACAATACACTATGAGGACAACCTACTGAAATTTCATAATAGCTTTTGAGACACACGGTGAAAATACTGTTGCCTTTACTCTCTGTCAGTTATCTCTGCAAGTTGTGTTATAGCTGCAACTAAATACTGCTAAACATGTGAATTGTTATGAATTTTCCATCCTGGTGCATTCAAGTGTTTGTGTAAAGCCTTGACACTCTTTTTCTTTCTATTCATGAGCTGTGTTGGTGGAAAATGAAACCCAAGGGATAAACTGAAAGCAAACATGGGTGGAGTTAAAAAAAATATGTTACTTGTTCCATTAAAAGGATGCAGTTCAGCAGCTTTGGACTTGACTCTGGTATTGGAAGCACTTGTATGCACCAACACAGAGGAGTTTCTCCCCCCAGAAAAAATCATTCTTTCATCTTTATTACCACAAAGTGAGAGCACAAACAGAAAGGCTGGAGAAGAGAATACGATATACAGTACTTCAATGTGCCCATGGGGAAATTTGTCTGAGACTCCATGCTGCCGTACATCAACAATAAATATGATATACAGTTCAGACATAAAACATAAAAAAGACATTAAAAACAATGAATAGAAATTCAGTGCTACACACAACTATACATGGCTATTGCGCAAAACCGAGGCAACATGGCATTTTTTGTCTTCCTTAGTTTAAAACACAAAAGTACAAAACTCACAAACTCACAAACTCACAGTGGAGAGACATGAGCCTGAGCTGACACACTCTTCAGCTGTTCACGGGGATGGATGTCCTATGTAAAGCAAGTTTCAAGTCTCTTCAGGTTGATTTTAATATTGTATTTACATGAATTGAAGCCTGCGACTGCCTGAAGAACAGACACAGTAAGACTACAGAGCAACTATGGTATATTTTAGTCCATTCATTGTTTTATAAATACACATATGTACATAGAAACAAAATAATTATAAATTCACTTTTCAGTTAATGTTTTATTAATTTGGTTGAATATTTGACTTTCAGGTTAATGGTACTTCTGGGTTATCTGGGAGTCCAGTGGGGGGGGAAAAGACTCCGCCAGCTACATCACCAAACAGCATGCAAGAATATTCTCCTACTGTCACAGGTAAAACTGTAACTTGTACTTGTATGTATAATAGTTTTATGTTTATTTTAACCTATTTTTGATCAGCTTTGTTGTCATTATTTTTAGCTGTATGTCTGTTTCTATCTTCCTGTGAATTGTTCTGTGTGTAAGTATATTGAGAGCAACCAAAACAGAGAGTCAAATTCCTTGTATGTGTACACATACTTGGCCTATAGAGCTCATTCTTATTCTAATATGAATTTTGATCTGTGTGTGTCTGTGTCTTTCTCTGCCACAGAGGGACTTGAGGAGAGCAGTGTGACTGTGAGTATCTCTCAGCAGCTCCAGCTTGTTTTGTTTTTTTCTGTTTCTCCTTCATTCTTAAATTTGGCCCTGTCCTGACCCTTCGTCTCCAGTAGTCGCTGTAGTCAAACGTGTCCTCTCACCTTTCCTCTCTTTCTGTCCTTTTGGTCCATATACATGTGTGCGTGCGTATGATTGTCCGTCGGGTCTGGGTAGATTGAGACCCCCATGTTGAACTTGGCTAAACGTGTTAATCACTGGGTCTGGGACCCCAATGAGGAACGCAAACGCCTGGAAAGTTGGCAACAGGAGCAGGAGCGCCTCCTACAGGTACACTGGTGGAATGTGCATGGCACCATGAATGTTCAGCAGAAAACCGAAGGCACAGAATGTACTGGATATGTGTGTATATATATATATCTGTGTATATATGTGTTTGTGTGTGCGTCATACGTGGGTTATTGTGTGCATACAGTACTTAACATGCACAATGTTTCTCTGCAGGAGCAATACCAGAAAGAACAGGAAAAGCTGAAGAATGAGTGGGAGAAAGCACAGCTAGAGGTGCAGGAGGAGGAGAGAAAACACAATGAAGAGGTACCATTACACACAGACTGACCAACACATGAAATCATTCACTGCTTTTGTGTGTCTTACATGTTCTTGTGTGTACATCTTCCAGGAGAGACGAATCCTAGAGGAGACTGTAACACCTTTAAATCCCACTGCCATGTTAAACCAGCATTCAGTCCAGACAGCGACGACTTCATCAGCTCCAGAAAACAATGAGACAGAAAGAGGAAACGTTCCTCTACAGCAAAACGGCCAAAGAAGGGAAGGGAACGAGGATCAACATGCATCCAAGCTGCATTTTTTCCAGGGTGAGATGCATGAAGAAATACCCACGATATGCATGAGGTGTCCACGTGTGTGTGTGTGTGTGTGTGTGTGTGTGTGTGTGTGTGTATGCACAGCTCATTCAATCTCAGGTCAAACATATAGTCCCTTAGAGTTTCTGTAATAAAAGGTTATGTCTTTATTATTTTCTTTTTTATTATTACTATTTATTATTTTATGATGGTTTTTGTAGATTCTGCATTGGATGGTGAACATTCAAAGAAACAGGAACTGTGGAAGACGGCCTCTCTGGACCGCAACCCTCAGTTAAACCAGCCACATATTGTTAAAAGGTATGCCAGGATGCTTTTGTGCACCTTTGTGTATTTTAGGGTTGTCCCATAGTGCTGCATGTTTGTTCTGAATGTATGTAACGTTGTTGTTTTTTCCTTTCTTTCATTTTTCTTATTTCACATTGTGGAAACACTTTGAACTAAGTAATGTTCTGCTTTCAGATAGGCTGATCGAATGCATGGGTCTGAAGTGCCCTTTTCTATGTAACTGGAGTCCAGCTAATTTGGTAGCATATCAATTAATGTATAAAGAAACTGTGAGTTAAAGCAAGACCATGTAACTTTTTCTACATAGCGGCTACTGTGGATACAAGTGATAACTATGAGATAATGCAAAGTTATAAACTGCATTTAGTTAAAATGCTAAGCTAATGTAACAGCAGCACAAGTGGAGAAGACTCAGTCACTCAGTGAACTGACTCAGTAACGTGCATTGTAATAGAAACATTTGGATTATTCAACTGTAGAGATGCCAACAATGCGCTCATAATTTCTAAACCACTTGTTCAAGGTGAAAAATGTTCATTTGTTAAACTGTATTTTTTTTTTGTATTAACCTTGAAAAATATACATTTTGTTTTTTCACCCTAATAGACTTTTTTTTATGTATAAACAATGATCATCTGAAATGCTCTTTACCGCTCTTTATGTGTTACAAACATGTTATAGATGTTTTGGATGTGCATGTATTTATGTTTCTGGTTTTCTTTCTTTTTTTACCACAGGTCTGAGTCCCATGATGCTGTAACAGGCAAACAGCAGCCCTCCCCTTCATCACCTCTGCCTCCCTCACCCAGCAGGTAATGATGCAAGCACACATATACACAAAAATAATTTCTAAAAGAAATTAAACTGCACTGTTTAATGGAGTGAAGGTGCTTTAATGTCTGTTTTCCTCCTGCTGTCTGCGTGTGTGTAGGTGTGTAAGTGGGAAGAGACTATGTTCTGGTTGTTCTCAACCACTGGGAAAAGGAGCTGCCATGATCATCGATACACTGGGACTGTTCTTCCACATACAGTGTTTCAAGGTACAGTGTTATTCTAGTACACACATGCACACTAATAATGGAACTTTATACTTTATTTTACTTTAAACAGAAGCAGCATTTGACTTATTTGTTTGGAATATATACAAAGTTTACTAAAGCATGTGTACACTATGTGTATAATGTAAATAGTTTACTGTATTCTGTATCCCTCAGTGTGGAGTGTGTGATGGGCAGCTGGGTGACGCCTCTGCAGGGACTGATGTACGGATTCGTAATGGACTGCTGAGCTGTCATGAGTGCTATATTGCATCTCGGGGTGAGAACACATGCGCACACACACATGCGCACACACACACACAGACTGACACACACTGGCACATGCATATATGGTGTTACAGACTTTCTTAAAGGCTTTTCTTCTGAAGTTCATATTGGCCTTTGTCCTCACAATTAAATGCCTAACCCTAACCCCTTCTCTAATCTGAAAATGATTTTAAACAGTAAAAATTGTTTAAACTGCCCTTACCTTAAACTATACCCTTAATAAAATGGGTCCTTATTTTAAGGGTCTAACAAAGTGTCACTAGCAAGAATAAGATCAGACAACCACTGACAGACAAACGCTGTTATTAAACAACCTTATTATAAGTTATGAGAGCAGACTTTTGCACATTTCCATGTGTTTGTATGCAGGCAGAGGTCAGCCCACCACACTATGATGACCTGCATTTGAACTGGAACCATCCTCTGTCTTTGTCAGTGATTGGATGGAGAAGAATTCTAGAACCGTAACTCCCATTCTGGAAAACTCTTGGAATCATTGTCTTTTTCCTGAAATGCACAAACTGCTTTATGGATGCCACTTTGAGCGAAAACTGGACTGACCTGGACTGAGTGACAAAACATCACATGCACATACAGTACAGTGTGTGTGCTTATTATACACTTTAAGATTTGTAATATGTGTAGCATGGATGTAATTAATAAAATCAGTGTGTTTAGACCTTTGCACATCCATACTTAGCACAGTTAAGATACTAGAATAAGTATCCGTTCTGTCACAAGCTTAACATGTTACGCTAAAAGCTGAACCACTACACATCAGTCTCAAAGTCTTGATTCATTAACCCCTGCTTCTGCACTGATGACTGATGATGGTTTGGGTTGGATAACCTGAAGTAGCTTGACCTTTATAATGCCTTACTCATCATCATACCTTCTATTTCTTTTTGGGTTTTGTGTTTACAGTTTTGCATGAAAGAACAACATATATAAGTTATTGCTCAGATGGAGTAATGTGAGCTTGACGTTCGTTGTTATTGTCTCCACACCTAAACTTTACCTTCCCTCTTGTATGTTGTAAATCATCATGATATTTTTGATTTTTTTGGGGAATATGGCTAACTTACGCAAGCTTTTTTCTTTATAATTCATTATACAGGAATGAGAATGCATGTTATTAATTATACACTTGTTGTTTTTTGGATTTTTAAATATTTTCCCTTTAAAATGTTTTTGCCATTGTTAATTCTCATAGACTGACTGCATCCGAAACAGTGCCTTATGTAATGAATGTGAGGGCTAGTGTATAGTGTAGGAGTAATTTACACTCACACAGACCTCTGGGTCTCAGCACATGCGTGTTTGTGTGTGTGTGTGTGTTTGTCTGTGTGTGTGTGTGTGTGTGTGTGTGTGCATGCGTGCGTGCGTGCGTGCATGTATGAAATCATACATGTATAGGTATGTATGCAATGTGTGATTTGACTTGAAGCACAGTTCCATACCAGCAACAAACATTTTAAATGGATCTCCAAATCACCTGCTGTTCCCTTCCACCCACTCCCGTGAGATAAACCAATGACACAAAGTGATTTGCTGCTTCCCTGTTAATTATTCCCCTGTATAATGACAGTTTCACAATGTCCTAAAATATCTCCTTGTCTGCCTCTATCACAAGTGTTGCCTCTCCAGAGTCTGAGCTGAATGCCTTTCTCCTCTGTGTGTCATTGCCTCTATCTGAACACCTGACAGCGTCTTCATCAGTCAGAGAAATAGAGCGCTCAGTCATTGTCTTTTATAGCAAGTGTATGTTTATCAATAAAATATTTTAAATGGGATGCTGTCTGTTCTTTTTTCGCCTTGAGTTTTCTTTAATTAAAATACACTTTAAGTAAGCAGGCAAAGTAATAAATCCACTCTGACTGTGAAGAAAATGTCCTTGCTTAGATCAACATGTCAACAATGGTGGAAAAGTATTATGATCTTTTTCTTAGTAGTGATAAAATGATAGAAAAAAAACTATTACATGTAAAAGTCCTGCATTAAAAATATTATGATAAAAGTCTTATCAGCAAAATGTACTTAAAGTATCCAAAGTAAAAGTACTTATTTTGCAACAGAGTGGTCACTGTCATTACTATGCATTACTGTGTAAACTGCATTTTAATGTAATTTTAGTCTGCAAAGTCACTAGGAACTATAGCTGTTATAATAAAGCTGTTGCTATAAATGTAGTGGAGTAAAAAGTACATTTACCTCTGAAATGTAGTGGAGTATAAATATTAAGTAGCATACAGTGGTGTAGTCTACGTGATACGCAGGTATACGCAGTATACCCACTAAGAAAGCTCCAGGATTTCCATATACCCACTTAAAAATGCCCAGTGACACGCAACAACATGCTTTCCATTATAGTTTTGATATATTTTGAATTGTCATTTGTGGTTTTCTTCTACACAAAATAAAGGTATTTCCACTGTAAATTGGTTCATAAAAGTGTATCCGAGTACAGGAAATGAAGTCGTTGATGCTCAAAACTTCCCTGGGGAGAACACCCAGAACCCCCACTATGACATGCACCCCCCAAAAAGGCAGATTCTGGCCAATATATACAGTACAGTATAGGATACCCACTACAATAAGAGACTACACCACTGGTAGCATAGTAAGTAAACATACCTCAGAATTGTTAAGTACAGTACTTGAGTAGAGTAGTTACTTTGCACCACCAATTATAAAACACTAGCCCTGACATTAGTTCTGTGCATTAGTTTGAAAAGTTATGTTTTGTAATAGTTATAGATGCTATTGTAACCTGTTTAAAGCACATGCCTTTTTAATTGAGTAGTTTGAATGTATATTAATTAACAGAAAACCAATATGTATATTCGTGGGTGTGCTTTTGTGTGTGGTAAAAAAAACACTTTCTTGTCTATCCTCTACAAACATAGGAAAACGCAATATTAGAAACGCCCATGTTCCTCCCACTTTCTGTACAATATTTACAGTTTTTCTATGCTGGAATACTACCTGGCTCCTGATTAATTTAAGAATATGTAGCATGTGGGGCAATGAGGGTCTGGACACACAGCTAATTAAGCAGGACCCAAATTGGTGATCTGTATTTGTGCTAGGAACCAATGTTTAACAGAGAAGGGAACCATAAAATAAGGGGACCGGAAGTGTGCCTGGCCGTCCCCTTTTGTACTGGTTGTTTGTTGTTGATTTGTCATTTATTTTTTAAACGTCGAACATCAAAACAAAATGGACGCAAAGGGACCCTCTCTTTATGCAGTATGTACATGCCCTTTAACGGTAGCTGGTTGCGATGTCAACGGTTGGCTTGTTCGGTAAAGAGCAGTAAATACTGGTGGCAGTTAGCCTGAGTTAGCTAGCTAGCCAGTGAGCTAAAAACAGCAGGATATAGCTACGACTGTGTTTCTGTCGTGTAGCAACAGTTATCTTTTATAAATGATCAAATTAGCCAGACTTTAACTCTAAACAGCTCTAACACGCAGTAAAGCTTACACTGGTGATCTTTTATCTCATGATTTCTCAGCTCTTTCCTGTTTTCAGTGCGAATGTTAAAATAAGATTGTTGTGGTGCAGATTTTTAGATTATTTCTCTTTCAGTCATAAACACCATGACTAACACAGATATTTAATTTAAACTCACCAGCTGTTATTATTACTCATTTTAGTCCATTAACTGATTAACGGTGGTGCGTATCTGTTTTAGTCAAGTCGTTGTTAATGTTAATTTCTGTTATTTATTTATATATATATATATAGCCATTAGTCATTACTGAAAGAAGATAAGAAGACGTCACATGAGTACAAACAAATATGCTTTGGTCTTTAATAAGCACTGTAGCAATACCACAGTGTAGAAATACTCTGTTACAAGTAAAAGTCATGTATTCAAAATTTACGAAAGTATTACCATTCAAATAAGTACCAGAAGTAAAATTACTTGTTTTACATTTCAGAATAATGTATATGATCGTTATTAATGGGTACGTCACTTTAATATTGCAGCTGGTAAAGGTGGAGCTCGTTTTAATTTCTTTATATATTGCTCTACTTTTCTTAACCTTTAATAATACATCATAGTGTATTTATTAATAATAGAGCTACAACGGGGAAACGATTAGTTGTCAACTGTTAAATTAATCGCCAACTACTTTGATAGTCGAGTCATCGCTTTAAGTTATTTTTAATGAAGTAAAGTTCAAAATTCTTTGATTCCAGCTTCTTTAATGTGAATATTTTCACTCCTCTCTCCTCAAATTTGGTATTAAAACAACACTAGAAACAGACAAGTAGGTAGGAAAAGGGATGCAATTAAAAAGAAAAATACATACAGTACAAATCACAAATAAATCAGGTGGAACATTAGAAAGTTATGTACAGCATGTTACCTTAGATCAGTGTGCATAAATAAGATATGGCGATACAATGGTGGTTAAAGGGACATAGCATCTACGGAATACAGTGTATATATAGTTTAGCCGTAGGAAATTATATATAAATATCAGTCAAATCACACGCCTACTGTTTAATAATATGGTGTGTGTTTTAGATGGCAGGCTCCTCAGTAGACCTATCACGAAGCACAGAGGAGGACTCTTTGGTGGACGGACCTCTGATTTCTGCTGACGCCCTCCACTCGGCCATCAGGAGAGAGTTTCAGACTGTACCGACGCCCTGCCATGCTGGCCTGCTGTCTCTGCTGCATGTATGATGTGCACACATTAACACAGGCATTGTGTTTACATTCACTGTAGTGATGAGATTAGTCCCTGTTATCAGCAGGAACCTGACAATAAAAACATTTTTGTTTTGATATCGTGCTACTATTTTTATTGTGATATTTTTACCACTTTATAAATATTTAAAACCATTAGTCAACAAATTGATTATGCGACAGTGACAAACCGATTAATCATCGGAGTAATTTCCAAGCAAAAATGGCAAACATTTGCTTGCTTGCTTCTCTGTTTTGCTGCTTTTCTTTGGATTATATAATTGTAAACTGAATAGGTTTTAGATCAGTTTTTTTAGATCACTTTTCAAGAGTAATCTGACTAATTCTGTAAAGGTATTTATCTAATCTGCCCTCTTAACCTGGATACTCGAAGTGACCTTTTTGTTTCCTACGTGTAATAATATTCATAGTATGCGCTGGTCTGTGCTAACGTCTCCTGCTCCGTACATCTGTCTCACTTGCAGTGCCTTCCTCTTTGTTTCAGGTCGTGTACGTGGTGTTGTCAATGTGTTTGGCAGTGCTGTGTGTGTTGGAATTAGACCAAAAGGAGGTGTGTGCAAGTATTCTGGGTAACGTGCGAGGCGACAGTGTCATCGTGTTTGGGAAGGTGTGTTTATGGTTGCTGGTGCTGTTGTTCACTGGGTGTGTGCAGCACCACCACAGCCAGGCCAGGAGCAGAGGATACCTGCGATTCTACAGACAGACGCAGCGACTGAAGCACCTGCCGCTCATCGTATACTCTACAGGTACGGCTGCACACATGATGTCAGGGAACTATGAATCCATTTACTGCACATGTAGAGGTCAGTTTTCTCCACAAGATGGCAGTAATGCTAAACAAAGAGAGTGTGTGTTTGTATTTCTGTATGTTTGTGTGCAGGAAATGTTATGCTTCTGGTTGTTTTGGCTGTACAATTATCACCGACTGTCCAAACCTACATGCTGCTCGGTGTTCTGGGGTTGGAGTTCTTGGTGGCATTGCCTTGCCTGCTCTATTACACAGGTAAACTGATCTCAGTTAAGATATTCTAATATTGTGTAAGATTATTTCACTCTGGGATTGCAGATATGTGATTAGGATCACACTTTCAATGCTCACACACACACACACACACACACACACACACACACACACACACACACACATGCACGCGCCCTCCCAAAAAAACCATATACAGTGTATAGTGAACAATAACTCTTTGCGTTTTAAACTAACTTAAATAACTGTCACTTTATTTACTTCCAGTTCAGTTCACTTAATTTTAAATGTCATTTTGCTGTGCAATGTAAGTGTCTTGTAAGTGGCCAGAATGAAACAGTGCATTATAAACACATCACTATGGAAAGAAAGAACAAGAAAATAATAAACTAGTAAAAAAACATGATACCTGAGCTAATGTACAGTAACTAAGTAGCAATATAGAACATGTAAAATCAGCAGCAGTATAAATACCCTGAATAGCCACAAAATGTCTTTACAGCTTTCTACTTTCTAAAAGGCAACCTGGCAGTTAACTTAAGCTAATGGAGGAGTTATGGAAAAAGCTAAGATACAATTTTCTCTTTGGGAATTTCCTTTTTCCTATCACATCCCCAGATTTCACTAATTTCGCTGAATTATGATATTATGAGACTTTCCTCCGATGAGATCACATTTAATAGTTTATGTGCAGAGTGGGTTTTTATTCCAGGGTTGCAGAGAGCAACGCAGCATCATTTTCCTGTGGAGGGTGGTAGCAATATCAGGAGTGGTGTATGGAGAGACACACCCTGTAGATTACATTACACACACACACACACACAGACACACACACACACACACACACACAAAACGACCCCCCACTCTCTATCTGAGCACATTCGCATCACAATACCTGCCCTGCCCTTTTCAGACTCGACAGCATGACAATCAACCATTCAGCTCTCTGTCCTCCCTCCCTCCCTCCCTCCCTCTCTTTCTGCTGATCTGCTGATGTTTTGCTTCTGATACAAACACCATGCAAACTGTTGTGTGTGTTGCTGTGTTGGATGATGCATGTACCTATCTATCTATCTACCTATTGTCTTTTTATATGTGCCCTTGAGGTCCGGAACAAATTGGTTAACTCCACCTGACTCCCGTGTGTGTTGTCACTTGACATGGCCTTAAGCTGCAAAAATTTACCAGGGGAATTCAATCACTTTGTGACACAACAGAACATACTGCCAATACTGTAAAACATTACTTAATTTGCTTTGAAAAACTCAGTATTTGAGATATATGCTGAATGCTATTAAGTTGTTTTTTTTGTGCATTTATTATTTCCTTTGAAGCCTTTGTGCAGTCCAAAGTTTTGGATTAAATGACAAATGGCTGCCATAATGATGATTTTAATGTGTAAAAATGGCAAATGTATGACTAACTGATTTAACAAGTCCACACTTACCTTGTGAATGAAGTGCTGTTTTTCAAAATGAAAAAAAGGTAGATGCAACTTTGGATGGGCACAAGTTTCACTTTGAGAATTTTTCTGGCAGCAAGTGTCAGCAAAAAAAAAAAAAAAAATCTGATAATTCAAATGACATATTGAATATTTTTTTTGTAAATGTGTGACACAAGCCTTGCATTGCAGGTTATTCCAGTCTGATGTCAGATTTAAACTCAATACAAGATCAAAACAATAGTTAAGAAGGATTTTCATGAACTCATAGCAAAAGTAAGTTTTAATTTGTTCTTACCAGGCAGGTATGTCTGAATTCTGAACTTAGACTGCCACAAAAAACAACGACATAGAAACACTGGAAAGTATCATGACATACTGTCCTTCATACTAAACTGCTGACTGGTAGAGACATTAATAATTATCCCAACATGCTCTCTGCTCATACTTGCTCACATGCTGACGAGTTGCTCAGTTTGTCGTGGTACATGGTATCATCCATTAGGATCGGCCAAATGAGAAGTTTCACAAAAACATCACAAAAAATCCCGATGTGATGATGTGGGGCTATTTTAATTCCAAAGGCCAAGAGAACTTTATCAGGATCAGGGCATGAAATTAACACCCGCCCACCCGCCAAATGCGGGTGAATTTTGCAATTGGCGGGTAACACTGTCAATCTACCTGCCACTTTGGCGGGTAGCCAATGAGAATTGAGTGATTCAGATGATCAGGATGCATAGTATCCTGGATCCATGAAATAACTGGCCTTTCAAAATAAAAATCTAACTGCCTCTATGGGAATTTAACATAGGGGTATCTATACTTATGCCCCCTGTATTTTAAGGAAGAAGATTTATTTATTTATGATATCACAAAGAAAATTGCTGTTGGATTTTTCCAATTCTTTTTTAATTAAGGCATTAAGATCAATTTCCAAAAGATTATTTTTTTTATTCCTCTTTTTAGTCAACTTTAGCATGGGTTTATAAACTTAGGAGCACCACTGTATGTTTGAATTCTGCATTGGGCCTCTAATAACTTAATAATGATTTTAGTTGACTTATTATGAAATGTGACCTATAGAACATTTTGTGTAGTTGCTGTAAACATCCTTGTCCGATATCAAAAGTCAACCTTGACTTATTTTAATTTACGTATTTAAGTTAACTTACACCAAATACTTAACTTCTGTCACACACTGACGTAAGGTATAATCACACATACTTATTTTAACCCAAACCACAATCTTTTCCTACATCTAACCAAGTAGTTTTCTTTCAATTCTTAACTTTAACCACATGGCTAAAACTGAATCCAGCACAACATGTGACTGTGAACATTTCATTAAAATTTCAGTTGTCTGTTTGACGTCCATCACATTGGGCTAGGCATAGGTTCAATCTTCAGATTAAGTTCCCACGTAGTTCATTGGTTATTTACAGATCCCCATTACAAGCACCGGTGTGTGACTCTAGTCTTCCTGAGGGCCTGAACATTGAAATACAATACAGACATCCAATAAAAGTACAGACAAGTACAGTTCTGGGTATCAAACCTAAATGTGTCTGTACCACCTACTTTTGAAAACTGTCATAAAAAGTAGAGATGGCCCTATACCATTTTTTGCTTCCCGATTCTGATACCTGAACTTGCGTATTGCCCGATACCGAGTACCGATCTGATACCAGTGTGTCATATATTTTATTATGTTTTAACAACTGTATTTTACATAAGATATTTCTATCTTTGTTGACGGTCTGGCTCTGGTTAAACTCTTTGTGAAACCTGAACAAACAATGAATGCCGCAGAACTTTATTTTATTATCCAGTTTGACAGTCAGTTATAACGGAAAAAGAACATAAATAAACTACTTTAACGTAGATTTTCTTTAGGGCTTTATTACGTGTTATCGGATCGGTGCAT
This sequence comes from Perca flavescens, assembly GCF_004354835.1. Classification (NCBI taxonomy): domain Eukaryota; kingdom Metazoa; phylum Chordata; class Actinopteri; order Perciformes; family Percidae; genus Perca; species Perca flavescens. Next base: position 30,184,980 of record NC_041332.1, on the reverse strand, counting down.
TTACTCCAGTACTTCCTGATACCGATACCAGCGTTTTAGGCAGTATCACGGATATCTCTAATAAAAAGTAAGTCATAATTTAGACTGTATTTTATTCCGGCAAAGTTTGTAGATACTTTGTTTTTTTGGTAACACCAAGTTAAACCCTAATGTAGTTTGGGTTTAATAATTGTCCCTGCTATCAAAGCATTTTCTATTATTGTGAATGAGGAGATGTCGTCACGGCACAGCGCCCCGCCCCCAGAGATCCCCCTTCCTCCATTAGTATTCCAGTCTGGGATAAATCTGCTTAAGTGCGTTATTTAAATTCTACTAATCTGTTATTTGTAATCTGGTATATATTTTTACAGTTATAGACCATAAACAATACATTTTTAGATATTCCCCAGAATGTTTCCTGGAGTCCAATACACTGGCCTTCCTCTCACCAAAGGAAGACTGCTATTAAAGATGCTGTATCAGAGGATATTGAAGAATCTGTAATGAAAGGAAATCCATATTAAAGGTGTGTTTGGCAGCTGAAGGGCTCAGATAGAGGCTCGAGATACCAGAGAGGCAAGGAGAGAAGATAAGAGGCATTAGGATTTAGCCTAGCCAAAGGGTAGCCCTCGACCCACTCCACCCAAACACAGGGACACACACACCAACACACACACATTGTCCCTGTGTTTACAGTGAGGCTGATCCAGTGTGTGAGGGGGGGTATCTGTGTTCGCCCACCACATTCCTGCTCAGATCAATGCAGTCAGGCACGACGCAAACAGAGCGACGCCTCGCAGCGCAAAACTTTTTTATAGCACAAAAACAAGCACAGCAGACTGATGCAGTCAAGGTGACATCAGAGAGTTCATGAGGAGGAAAGAAGAACTCTTTTTAGAGGATACACAGAAGGAGAGATGTAATGCCTGCAGCCAAGTCCATACAGGAAGGCCTCGTTCAACTTCTCTTTGAAGTGCGTGCTCATTGTGTGTGTGTGTGTGTGTGTGTGTGTGTGTGTGTGTGTGTGTGTGTGTGCGCGCGTGTGCGTGTCTTTGAGGTTTGCTGTATGTTTCTGCCTCTCTCATTTTAACATGAATACACTCTCCTCTATAGGCCCCCATGCACACATCAAAGCCATGTCTTGGCCTTCAAAGGCTTAACTTAGAATACATCTCTCTCCTCTGCCTCACCAGAACTTAGTGTAAGCACTGCAGGGCACAGGGTTAGCACACACACTCTCCGACAGTATACCCCTATCACACACGAACCCCTCTGTACCTAATGACGATGTTCATCGTACATTTCAAACATGTTTTTGCTCATAAATACCTAGGTGTTATCGTTCACACCTGTTCCATTATTGAAAGTCCATACAAAGAGTGGGCAAAGTAAATATCCCTATAATTATCAAAGCATTATGTCCTGTTAATGATATTCACTAAAGTATACAAAAACGTTGTACAAAGTTAAACTCGAGTTCATCTCAACAAAACCTATCATTTTTACTTATTTTCTTAGGTATTATCTCATCTCAATCCTGTTCTAGTTATATACAGGCAGACCTGTTTGTTAAGTGTTTTAAGTGCCAGTCCAACATTACAGTACATTTACAAGCTGTATGCATCCTTTAAAACTAGCAAAACTGTAACTGTGGACAACTTAGTTATATGGGAGTTTCTCAGTGCAGTAGCCATACTCGGATGCTTGGACACTTGTAAATGTGCATTGCTTATTGTTGAACATTGCTGATAAGTCAAAAGAAAGCTTGAGCATCTCCTCCGATTCCTCCTTGAAGTCTTTGAACCATTTCCAGCATCGACAGCTCCTGCACGTGACACCGATTCATGAGCAGGATTTCTTTTCCAGCAGACTGTAGGCTTGCATGCTTCTTTGAACTCCTTTTTTTAATGTGCCGTGTTGCAACTTAAAGTTGTTCACACGGCTCTTCTCCTTCGTCTTGTGTCACTCTCGTCAGCTCCGTGGTTGTTGAGATCCATTTCCTTCCAGTTCTTTGTTTTTTGATTCGGACAGCGCAGAGTTGTGAGCACTATATGTGGTACCGTTAGCTGTTAGCACCTCTGCAGCTCCACTGTTATCACCTGGAAATGTCCACTTCTTAATGGGTGATTGATCGGAGTAGAGACCGAGTCTGAGCACTGTCTGTCTGTCCGGCCGTCGGAGTGTGCGAGTCTCTAACAGGGACGTGTCAAATGTGTCACTTCCTTTACACTGCTCCCTCCCTCAATCCGTCCGTCCATCAATCCATGCTGGTATCTCTATCTGCCTTTTAGCCCCGCTGTTTTACACTAAATTCCACAGACCTGAGGGACCGCCTGAATATCTTGACTGCCATCATTCTAATAACCCTTCACCCTTTTCTGTGTGCGCACTTATCCGGGCTAGGAATAAGAATCCTTAAAAATGCATTGATATTTAAGGACTATCCCACAGCACCTTTTTAAAACCTTTCCCCCAAATCAAACAAGATTAATAAGATATGACTTTGTTTCTGTGATATCAACCAGTAACACAAAGAAAAATGGTTGACACTTCTTCCTTCATGGGTTTTTGTTTCTATTTTGGTTGTTTTCTATTGTGTTCAAAAGCTACAAAGTTCATGGGGTGAAATGCATGCAAAGCAATGGCGGAACAGCACCATAGTCAACGGTGTTGGATAGTCAAAGTAAGTCTGTTATCATCAGTTGTAAATGTGTAATTGGAAAAATTCATGATTTTGTGATGCTTCTATTAAACAGGTCGCTGTGAATATAAATGCTTTAATCAAAGTGTTACCTTAACCTGGTTATTGTCAGTAATGTTTGTACGTGCAAACATTTGTCAAGTTTGTTTTTAAAGACTGGGCCACATTTTACCCTGTTGGTATTTATTTAACAACAGCGGTTTGTGTTACTGCTTTGTCATTTCTGAAACATTTCTTAATTTCTCTGCCTTTCTGGAATGTCTCTCTCTCACACATACCTGCTTACTATTGCTCTATGTACACACACACACACACACACACACACACACACACACACACACACACACACACAGATTTAGGGCCTCATTATGCAGGAATGTGCAGTATTTCTTTAGATTGTATGTGAGTGTGGATGCTGAGATGCTGCACTGTAGCAAAGTAAAGATAGCGCTCTTTAGAGCCTCCCTGACAATTTCCTTTGGCTAATGACACTCAAGTCTTATCAATACTCAGGCAGCTCCTCCCTCTGTCCTTCCTCACACACTTGCCCTGCAACCAAACACACACCACGGCCTTATCTTAATTCAAAGAGCACCAACATCTACCATATTTTTGGCTCTGGCTCCTCTTGCAGCTGCTGGATGCTCCACACCCACACCTTGCTGCTAACCCCGCCTCTTGTGTAAAGGTGTATGTTTAGGGTGTGAGAATTAGAGGTTTAAGTGCAGGAAACGGCAGCCCATAAGGACTAAGTGCAGGATATAACAGCCTGTGTGTTTAGGAGAGGGAGAGGGATGGAAAACAGTAAAAAAAACAAATGTGTGCAGTTTCTCACCTGAGTGATTAATGTTTTTAGGGCAGCTCTCACTGCCCGATAATGTCTGTGTGTCTATATGTGCAGCTGACGAGATAAAACACTGGTTTGAAGTAATTGAATATGTCTTGGTTGTGGTTTTAGTCCAGGTGATGCGGTTCAACAGGGAGCGAGCTGCACCAGATGTGAGCCAAGAAGAGCATTCACACACCTACAGTATCACGAGCCTGCCGACGGAGACCGGCTTCAGGTACATACATTTTGTCCCTCAAACAAGGCCTATTGTCCTTTACGTTCATGACATGTTATGTAAAAGTGCTGGCAAGTTTTGTGTCGCTCTCATGCTTGAGCTTCCGAGTTGCCTCTCCAAACTGCAAACTGCAATCTTTTCAGCAGCACAAAGTTAAATAAACCAAGAGATGTAATAAATGTGGGTTTTGGTCTGAGTTGACAAACTTTGAAAAACTTTTAATGCGACCAATTTTAAATTGATGAGGATTTTCTTTTCATGTTGAATCCATCTAGAAAATGTTGGTTCAGTCATTCATAAAATCCTTGGAAAATTACAGCAAGCATTAGACCATCAGTCTCCCTCTTTAAATTCACAGCCTTGAGCCATGCCAACATCTAGCTAAATATTTTATTCATACAGCATATCAGCAAATAGGAGTAAGTCCAAACGTAGCATTTTTGTTCTTTTTTAGTCCCTGGTGTTCTTCAGCTGCTAAATAAAATCCATTTTAAAATCCATTACCGTTGCAGCCTGTTCAGAAAACGGAGACCGCATTTCTTCCTTCATATCATTATTTTCCATCACACTGCATTCTTCAGCCGTACCATAACCCCCTTTCATGTACCAGATTTCAAAATATACGCAGTACATGGCTGGCCACGTTCTATATTTTTGGTTTTGTTGAACAAATCCCTCTAAAAGACCACAACAACAATGCTTTACTTCGTTTGTTTTTTACTTCTCCAGCCTGTCTGTGGCCACAAGCCCATTTTTTTTTCCTACTGAAGATGTATATGTGTTTTTAAAAGAAGGGCTTAGTGATTTAAAACACGTCACCAATTTAACAGTAAACTGTGTATTTGTTGGGGACTTATTCATCCACTGATTTGTTACGCTACTCAATATTTACAACAGCAGTACGGTCATGTCACCCAGTGCAACAGTGTAGCTCATAGGGCTGGACATCGTTCAAAAATATTCGATACCAGTACCATGACTTCGATACCGTTTCCTAAACGATACTTTTTTCATTTCAACATTACGGCACTAATCTTTTTATTTATTTCTACGAGTTTTTCCTGCATGCCTCTACGACATGTAACTTTAGACAACCAATCACACACATTATTAGATCTTGGTAGAAGCATGCTTCATGCTTATTGGTTCACTGACGCTGATGAGATTTTCTCCTTAGGTATTGAAATTGGGTATTGAATGACAAAACATTTTTCGATGCTTTAGTGGCAATTTGGTCGGTGCCTAAAAAGTTTTGAATTCGGTACACAGCCCTAGTATCTCATTTATGTGTTTTAAGAGAGTTTTATGGAGCTCTATGGCACAGAAGAAAAAGCAATATCAGGCTTTGGACAAGCCAGACTTGGTTTTAGTCTTTTTATGGGATTGGTGGACAATAAGAACAATATAGAATGATGACAGCCGAAAACAGAACAGATGAAGCCAGCGATGCTACAGATTCCACATGTGAAAAGGGGCTTACTGTATGTGCCATTATGTGTTTCACAGAGAGGGCTCCAGTCTGGAGGAGGTGGTGGAGAAGCAGGCTGATCTGATAGAGTACCTGAAACAGCATAACACCTTACTGAGCAAGAGGCTGCTCAACCTCACTGCTCAGCACTGACCACACTCTGGCCTCCTCCTCCTCCTCCCTGTGAACCAGAGCCTGATGATTCACTCGGCTCTCTTAACACAAAGGAGAGGGGGATCTGTGGGTATGAAAGAGAGGACTGGAGCTAGAAGGAACACTGGATAAAAAAGACTAAGGCAATCCCTGTGCACACTAGCACCTGTGCGCACCGACTTAAGATGGGAGGGCTTCTCCACGAGGCACCTGAGATGGACAGATAACGCAGGAGGAGGGGAGCTGTAAGTGGAGGACAGTAAAAGAAGCAAAGTGGGAGGGGGAAGTGAGGAGTCATGGGTCACAGATCAGAGATGAGGGGTTTTTATCAGTGTTAAGAGCCCCGGTGACCCATTTATGGTGCCGCTTGTGTTACTGTGAGAGAAACAGAGGAGGCGAAATTGTTTTAGAGATTATCGGCACTAAGGAGGAGCTGAAAGGATAGGAGATACAGGAGGCAGAGGTTATTAGGGTCAAACTAAAAAAAGAGATTGTGTAAAGCTGTAAAGGTCTGTATGTGCTATTTTATCTGTTATCAGTTTGAATTAATCTGTTCTATCATTGAGTTTGTGTATTTGTGACCACATACCAATAAATATGTAATACGCACACGTTTTTCTTTATCTAATTTCTGTTTAAGCCTTTTCAGGAGTGACAGTTGACACAATACTTCAGTGAAACCCAAGTACGTGACTGCAGGTTTGTGTTTATTTTGTATAATGTACTGTAAGAGCTAAAAGGAAGAGCCCAAACAATAGAGACACTGCAGCGTCAACATTAGCCGGTGTGAATGTCTTTTACCACCTCACCTTTTCTGTGTTAAGTTTCAACACTCACGGGAATCTGCGTTAACGAAATATCGAGGTTGTCATTTTGAGCCCTTGGTGTCTGCTCCCCATTGTGATTTCTTTTATGCTCTGGCGTTCGTATCTCCACAGGGAGCGCTGCATTTACGACTTTCCCATGTGGCTTCTCCTGAGATCCCCGATTTATCTGGAGTACGGCAGGTATCAGGAGCCATGTTTGATTTTAGGCTTTTGGGTTACACATTTATTAAAAAAAAAAAAAAATAATTCTGTCCTTGCCAAAAGTATCCCAACTTGAAATGGAGTCTGGCTTAAAACCTGGATTTCACAATGACCATCATACTTAAAAGTTGCCACATTTATTTGGACTCTTTAGACAAACTTGTGAAGTAAAAACAAAACACTACATCAATATATTTTTATTAAAAAGTTTAAAACCTAAGTCAATAAACATTTCAAGTGCATACATGCATAATAAACACTTTGTAGGAATACTGTGGATGCTGTTCATCGTAGCTGCAGTCACTAAGATGTTTCCAGCTCTTTGGTCCGTAGCTTTTAAGTCGAGCGTCGAATATACTTGATGTTGTAGCTCCTTTTCCCTTGTTCTTGTTCGGTACAAAAGCGTTGGCTTTTGATGACGAAGAGGGAAGACGCTTGCAACTGGACAGACCAACATCTGTGGCCACCGGGATGCCAAAACAATGCTTGGTTTATATTTGTTGTTTCTTTCTGTGTTTTTGGAGGGCATTGGCATGGTGTCCCCTCCACTTCACAGTCTATGTCTTTGTACTGAGACCCATCCATGGTGTTTGGGCCACACACTGCAGTTGCTTCATATTCACATTTGTCTCCTTATGTCACCCTCATTCTTCAACCTGTAATGGAAAAACATAATTTAGTATCCTGCTCAAAGGAGTTCAGAGTAAGAGAAATTAAAGCCGAAACTCTGTTTGCCCAAACACTCCTCATGGCAGTAAAGCCTTCCTCTTCATCGTTAGTGAGATTTATGCCTGAGCCTTTCTCCCCATGCACTCCTGTTCTGCGTGAATACACACCTCTGCCACCAATCACACACACCTTCTTAACTACCACCTGCTGGCTCTGTAACCTGTTTTGTTCCATGTACCGCACACCTCTGCTCATAACCTCCTTTTTTTTTTTTTTTTTTTTTTAAACACAGAAACACATGTATGAGTGCAAATGTCTTACCTTAGGGGAAGGGTACTCTGGAGTGGAGAGGCATGCATCTTCTGTGGGGGCAGTAGTGGTGTCTGTGGTATTTTCTCCTTAGGTAGAGGACATCTGAAAGAAAGAGGTTTCATTTTAATATGCAGAATAAAGCTACTGGATGAGCTGATTGTTTTATAACAAAGATACATTTGTAGCATACAATACATATAGTTTTAAGTGACTGCTTTTCAAATGTCATTTTAGATGTAAAAGTCCTTTTAAGTGAGATGTATGTCTACATGTGGCCCCTGCATATCACCTGACAGACCTTATTAATCCCAGATGGAGGAGTGTAACTCAGCCTGAGCTTTTTATCACCAGAAACGACAAAACAACGCCTCCTACAGCGACCATTTTTAAGTATGTATAACTTTTAAACTACCAAAGACTAATTATGTCCTAATATATCTGTTGACTCTAGCCTATGTATCCCGGCTTTCATGGGTTTTATTGTTGGGGCCCATTTACCAAAAGCAGGGCGAGCTCATTCTAATAAACTGGGACACACAGACCTAACACATGATTATTTTTGGACTTCCCTAATAAATCCACTTTGACTCCCGCGGTTCACAGACTGCCAGCCAAGCCCAGGAAGAGATAAACTGCCAGATGACTTTATGACTCCCTCTTCCTCCCCCCACCTTCTCTCTCCTCTGAAAGAAACCGCTCCCCACGCCTGAAGGTAGGCTTCTTTACACTTGGCACTGCTACTCCATGTCATGTTAATAAAGCTCGGGTATTTGCATGGCGTTTTAACACCGTGATTAACAAAAGCACGCCGGAGTGCCTTCCAGCCGGGGACAAAGGGACTCACTGGGGTCGCTGTGCGATCCCCGGCGGCGCTCCGCTCCCGTCCCTCCCTCTTCATCCTCTCCTCTCCATCATCGCATCACATGTACCTAATGACGACCCAAAGCCTCTGTTTCAATGGCCGTATGTCTCCGCCGCAAACCAGCTTGCGCAAAAAGCGCACCTGTAACGTTAAGCCTTACGTGGGGCAAGAGCAGCATGATGTCTGCTTTTCCACTTGGCAAAACTTTTATCTTACGTTGCTCGTTTGTAGCCAAGTTTTAAAAGGAGTTATAAAGACGAATATTAAGTTTATCATTTAAAACACAAACACTACACTAGCTAGTTGTGCTAGTGCTGCATTCAGGTCATGTTGGCGAAATTGGAAAGAGTGGGGAAAAAATGTCATGTTTTCACCCCAGATAAATGGAAATGAATCCTAGATAAGTAATTTAATCGTGTACCATATTTGTAGTGGTTTAGGTAATAAACATCTGCATTTTATATACATATATATTTCTATATAACTGATTTTAGCCTATTTTAGTTAGCTAATTCGATCGCTTTACTGTCAACAAGTAGCTAGCTAACTATTTGATTTAATATACATGTAACATTAATGGCAGAGAAGTTGGCTTTACTGCTCTTTTGCCATAGGTTGCTAAAACTTACAGTTTTTTTACTAGGAGGCTCACGGTAACCGTATATCTCTCTGTTATCGTATTTACGCAGTGTACGCCAACACATGAACGGGCCATATAACAATATACGTGAGTGATTTCTAACTACATTAGCTAGCTAACGCTAACATCCTTCCCGCCACGATGATTGACGGTGTATTATCGCGCTTAAATCATTACCGCAGCCAAAAATACCAATAAGGTAATGAATTGTTAGTGTTTTTTGTTTGTAAGTTTTAATTAAAAATATGTTTAAGCTAACGTTAGGTCGTTTTCACCAGCGTTATTTACGCTGTTTTTTGTAACTTAGCGTTTGCTAACAAAAACCACAAATAACGTTACTGTTACCTAACATTAGCTATATCAACGTTAACGTTGCCTGTAACTTAGCTAGCTAACTAGTTCAACCTGTGCAGCGATTTAGAACTCTGTTGAAGTTCCGGGCTGTGTTTAAACCATAGAAACTTGGTTTTAAGTGACTATGAACGATCCTAACGGACACCTGCCCAACCAATCGTGACATCTGGATGTGAAAGGTTTTGGGATGCTTACCTGGTCTGCCGGAGGAGACTGGTGCGGAGGAGACTGATGCCACAATGGCTACGAGCAGCAGGAGCAGGTAGAGCAGGTTGAAAACCCTCATGGCTGTGCAGCAGTTAGTTTCTCAAGAGGTTAGTTACTGTTAATTTTCCAAAAGTCTGGAGAGCCCTTCTGGCTTTGAGCTGCACTGATGATGCTCAATGTGGTACTCTGTCTCCTGCTCTGTTTCAGTCCAGAAGGCCCACCACGGGAGGGTCCAGTACCCAGAAGGATCTCTTCTGTCAGGACAATAAGTATGTCCCTGAGGAATGTCTGTGTCCAAAGTGTTTGTGTGTCTAGTGAGTGTGATTGTCTCTATGTCTGAGAGCAAAGTGACAAAGGTGCTTCTCCCCCCACCTCCTTTATACAGCCTTTTTAAAGGAGGGGGTATTGGGGAGGGGTGTAGCTCTCACAGCCGCCCCCTCCTCAACCCCTTACACACACACCCACTTCAGCATTGCACATATTGACCCCACATGTAGAGGGTAATTCAAATGACAGGAAGCCCCCTCCTTACCCTCCAACTGCCCCTTGAACACATGCTCTCCATACAAGTTGTGTATGCACGGATGTGTGTGCAACTGTGGGTGATTGAAATATTTAAAGAAGCAATGTTGATTAATGTCTTATAACATCAGAGCAAAGATTAGGAAGCTGTAGTTGAAAGTAGCAGGTTCCTCAAGACCGAGATTTGAGCCAGATCCCTCCTTCTTCAGTTGTCCCCTACCCCCGCACTTAGGAGGACACACACATCTGGGGCTGTTGGGTGGTGGTGGTGGTGGGGTGGTGGAGCAGGGTGTTTGCAGAAAGCATTTTGTGGCCGGGGTCCTGATTGAATGAGTGATGCACTGAACTAACGATACTCAAAGAAGTGTTTTTGGTACAGACCAAAAATGTGTCAGTAGCACTGATTATTGAAACCGGTCAATACTAATAGGACATTGAATGCTTGATCAGATTCATCAACTTATGCAATCTTTAATCGGCTATTAATTTCCATGTGTGATGATAAGAGTTTGGAGGAGAATTTTCTTTTTAAGTATTGGCTAAAATGTGTTTGAGTATTGGAAGATAAGGCAGGACAGGTTAAAAGAAAAGTATTGGAAGATAATCTGGAATTAAATGACTTGTCAGATGTATAATTTGTTTTCTTGTTTCATCACGTAGTTCCTGATTCCAAAAAAATTTTTGGACTATTTTGTTGAGGAAAAGTTTATGAACAGCTGCTCGTGTTTAGACATCATTCAACATTTGAGAAAAATGGCCCCATTTGCTTAATAAAAAATAAGGTTTTGTAGAAAACTTGTTTATATTTCTTAATATATTTCTGCTACTGTATCTGCACTAGTATCAAAATATTCAAACAATACCCAGCCCTACTTCTCATGCAGGCTGTCAGTTGGTGGTATACCAGGGGATTTTCCTGCAGCAGGTAAACCAGGTCACTTGGCATTAGCTCTGCGATGACTCTTGCAAAGTGAGGGGAGTCATTAGCGTGTCTGCTCACAGCCGTCTCTGTGGACTGAGACTCTCCATTCAGCACCCAGCTAATGAATTAACACATTAAGATGAAATGTCAGCCATTACATGTGAATGAGGATTAGAGAAGCAGCAGGACACTAATGGACCTGGGGCTCAAAACAGTCACAGAGACTTTGAACAAGCATAGGACCGTCAGCTCTCTTTAGCACTCAAAAATAGACGAAAGAGGCCAAAAAGAGTCTCTCCATTTGTGGGTTTTCTTAGTTGTGTGTGTGTGTGTGTCTGTATGTGTCAGTGTCATAATGTCTTTGGAAATGTTGCCTTTATTGCTTTATGGTGTTTGCAAAAATGTTGCTTTAAATGACAGAAATTCCTCATGGATTTGGTTAACGTACAAACACACACACACACACACACACACACTCATGTACACACACATTCATCCTGCTGCAAACACTACAGCAGAGGTATGTAGTTCGTTTCTGTGGCCAGCTGCGCTTTGCATATCAGCTGCCATTGTCTTTTAAAAAACTTTTATTTTCCCTATTTGAATATGCTAATTTTCTTTCAATTGTCATTCAGAGCCACCTGGTATCCACTGCATCCAACTGCTGATAAATCTTAGTTTCTCTCTATTTCTTTCTATTTACCCTTAAAAAAAAAGTCAATTGTACCAAATTCTCCCCACCAGATTTTCTGTGTGACTGAGTAGAGCGTGTTGTAATATTTGCTCTCCCTGGGGATTATACGTCTTTACAGGGATTACCCAGCCTGCTCACACACTCCCCTACGAGAGAGACACACACACACACACACACACACACACACACACACACACACACACACACACACACACACACACACACACACACACACACACACACACACACACACACACACACACACACACACGGAGGGCAACTTCCTATTAAACTGCTTCAGTACCTTGGCAGGGCTGCACTGCACCACTGTTAAGGGGTTGTTCTGTGGTGTGTGATAATTAGTGTTGGGTACTGAACTTCAGTACTGACCAAAATGTTTCCACCAAATGTGTTTACCCTATCAAATGATTAAAATAATGATCATCACAATTTTCAAGAGTCCATGGGGAAGTCTTCAGATGCGTTGTTTTGTCCCATTTACAGATATTCAGTTCATAATAATGTAAAATGTAGAAAAGCAGCAAATCCTCACATTGGAGAAGCTGAAACCGGATGATGTATCTGTGTCATAATTGACATAAATGGTTAGTTGAGCACAAAAATTGATGGATTGATTTTCTGCAGATTCACTAATCTATTAATTGACTAATGTTGCTTTGCTCAATTTTTTCCTTGATAAGACACAATTAGCAAATTTAAAGACACTTTTGGCTCTGGAAAATTTGTGAAAGACATTTCTATTTTCTGATGTTAGAAACTGATTTATAGAACGATTAATCAAGACTAAATCTGCGAAATAATAGGTGATTCGAATAAGCATTATTTGCAATCCTAATCACTACCAAATCTAAGGTGTTGTCGTATCAGCATTACTATTGCAAAATGTTACATTATACCCAGCCCTAGTATTGATTGGTCCACTTACAAAGAGCATTCTATCCCTCAAGATCTTTTTACTTAAATGTGTAGTTGAACACAACAGGCACTGTGCACACCATTAGTGGAGAATGAAAGTCATAGTTATCTGTTGCATGTATGGAAACAATTCAAAATGAACTTTCATGATCACACAGTAAATGTCTACAAGTGGAATAGTGTGCATTAGACTGCAGAGTTACTGTTATTGCTACGGTTATAGTAGTCATGCTCTTCCTAGTAGCTGTGATCTTTACGACTACAGAGGAAGCTTTAGCCTCTCCTCCTTAATTTTCACTTTCTTCTTCCTCTGTCATCATCTCCTGACCAGAGGACACAGATAAAGAACTTCCTCCCTGATAAAAGTTGTTGAGAGGAACAGTGCCTCATTAAATGACTCTGTTTCTTTTCTACTGAGCTGAACGTTATTGCATTGTACACAGGTACGTCAAAAATGGACAAATATGCATACAGATAGGTATTCAATTAAAGTAAAATAACATTATCAAGTGTCTCAGTCAGGTGTTGCTCCATAACAGCTTTAGTGCTCCTTGGCAGAGTCTTAAACTCTCGTTAAGGGGATGAACATCATGCTTCTAAAAGATATTTCCTCATTTGGGGATTTGATTGACGGGGGTGGAGAGGGCTGTCCAACACATTGATTAAGAATCCCCCATAGGTGTTCAGTTGAATTTAAATCAGGGTCAGGCAATATGTTGATATATACCTTATATATATATATATAATAATAAGTAATAATGCAATTATACATATTTTTTGCATCAATTTGGGGAAGTAACTTGATTTGTCAGGTATTAAATTCACTAGATTAACTAAAAAATTCTCGACTGATTTTCTGAGAAATTACAAAGATGCTCAATCACAATATTGACATTAGAACTGCAACTATTAGTTGATCGACAATCAATTTTTATTTCTCAAGCAAAAATGCCAAACATTTGCTGGTTTCAGATTCTCAAATGCAAAGAGTTTCTGCCTTTCTTTGCATTGTGTGATAGTAAACTTAATATCTTTGCTTTTTAGATTGCTGTCAGACAAAACAAGTAATTTGAATGTGTCAACTTTTGGCTCTGGGAAATTGTGATGTGGCATTTTTCACTATTTTCTCATATTTTACTGACAACTATAAATCTGGCATTAATTGAGAAAATTATTTTTGCAGCCTGAATTGATATCATGTTGTAAACTTACATGTATTGTGATAGAGGATTTTATCCATATTGCCCACGTCATTTTCTTACACAAGCATCTGTTTTTTAAGTTTTTCTTTTAATTTGTCACTTGTTATTTTAGGGGAAAGCTTTTGATTCCGTTTTGAAAGATTGTGTGTTTTGCTCCGTGACTCATTCTAGTGTATACAAAGGAGAGTGTAGGTGAAAGAATAAGTAGCAGAGATGTTATGTGCCGTGTTGTAAACATTTTTGGAGGTGTAGTCCAGTACGAGTGTTGATTGTGATCTGATGGGTCAGTTCGTTGGCCATCGTTGGAGTAGTATAGTAGGTCTGTTGTCATGCCATAAAGGTCGTCAGTGTTAATGAGGGCCGCAGCCAACCAGGGCTTAATTACTCTTAAGACCCTTTATCTCAGATTGCCCAATACAGACCCCAATAGATACATATACACATGAACAGCAGTGAACACCCAATACACAAACTAATAGTATGAACCATCAGGACACATCACACAAATAAGCCGGGCGTTTTTTTCTTTTCTTTTTCTTCTGCATTAGTGAAGAAAAAGATAGGATCTCATGATGGTTGATTAACCTAGTCTTTATTCTGGAACGCCCCCTCCCCTCCGCCTTGGCAGCTAGACGGCTGACTGTGGAGCAGTGACGGAGGGGTCAGGGGGCAAACTCAACAGGGAGCAGCCTCTAACCCCTCAGGATGTTGCACCAATAGGGCTTCAGGGGCCAAAAGTCACTTGGTTTGTTAAATCCTAACCCAGACATGACGGCTTCTCTGGACACACAAACCAAGTGTCCATACTCTGGTTTGATTTTTAAATGCAGTCTGGGTCTTTGTGGTTTTCTGGCCATACACATCAGTAGATACAAAGGACATAGAGAAAGGCATCAAGTCTCTTCTCAAATTGTGCTTTTTCTAGTTTTTTACTTTGGCTCAACCTGCCTGGTTTCTTTTAAGTGGAATTTAAGGAAGCATCAATGTGATATTTTATGAAAACAGCAGATGGGGCTAAAGAGCAGGCACTTTCTATAGAAAGCAAAGCACAGAGATAGGACCAATACTAGGGGTCTGCTATTCTCTGCAAAGGCAGTAGGATTTGTAGTGTCTCAGAGGAAGCACTGCCTAAGCATAGCAGTATAATTCAGGGAAATAACTTTTCAAAACCATGTGCTCTGTGTTGTTTGTAAGGCAGAATTCACCCCAAATCAGATGTTGCAGCGAAGACGCCAGTCCTGCCATTCATTTGAATGTGGGTAGTGTGTTTATTTGGGGGACCCCATGGAATGCTGGGGGAAAAAATGCAGTTGCCCTGCGATGGAAAATTGAAACTGAATCATATTTTGGAAGAAAATAAACACAATCAGATGTTATGTTGCAGTGGCCAATCACGTAACCACAGAGCAGAAAAAAACACAATGGATTGTAACGTGTTTCACATGTAGTCACTAAAACCCACCTTAATGATAGGCCTTGCATCCCGCATCTTTTAGATCGCATCAATCAGACTGGCAGTGGTGGCCTAAAGGTTAGGGAAGTGAGTTTGTGACAGGTTCAATCCCCAGACCAAAAGGATAAAATCTGGGTGGGGAAGTGAAAGGGCAATGCTTGTCCCTCATTACCACCGATGAGGTGTCCTTGAGCAAGGCCTTTAACCCAAAAATAAAAAAAAACGCTGCTCAATAGCCAGCAGATCAGACTTTGGTTGTATTGGGCAGCTTCCAGGTATGAATGTGTAACTGTGTGAATGTGACAGGTCGTTGTTGCAAATGGGAATTTGTTCACAATCGGCTTACCTGGTTAAATAAAGGTTAAATAAATGAACAGACAATCACTCACAGGACCAAGGCATACTAGCAGCAAAAATGCTAAATGCTAGCACCATGGGGAACACAATGCAGAGACAAATGGGCCATCTAAGTGACACTCCCACACCGCCGCACAACCTTGTGCTAATCGCTGCTACGCCTGATTTAGTGTGAATGCAGCCTCAAGCTGCAAAATAACAGTCAAAAGGGAGAAGAACTCAGACCAATGCAGCTAGAGTTTTAAAGGAGAACTCCGGGCAAGTTTTACGTTTATCTTGATTTCTATACGTATATCAGTACTGCCGATAGCAAAAAAAACGAGCCGAATCGGTGCTAGCAACACGGACCTGCTGGAGCTAATGCCGAGAGCTCCCACTTAGCTAAAACGGCAGTTATGGGGGAATAAGATAAAGAGTGCCTTTGTGCCTCTTAACAGACACAAAATGCAATTAAAATGTCTGTACAACATGAACAGGGCCCTTACATGACAACAAGATGCATTTAGCAACTTAGCTATTGTTTAAATTCACCTACCCTCTTAGCTGCTAGTCTGGGATGAGTGAGTGTGTTCATCCAGGCTCCGGTAATAATCATCACGCAGCAGTTCCATGTGTATTTGTAGCATATATATCCATTTTGTGTGCTGTGTGTGCCTGCCCTGACCGGCATCGAGCTTCTACTTCCTCCCCGCCTCCCTCGCCTGCCGCACCGACAACAATCCACAGGCGCCCGCTGGTCTGGTGGATGTCCTCCAGAGGACAGTTCATGCTTTTGCGGCGAAATTTTGAAGTTTATTCCCCCCTCAAAAATAGGTAATTGAGCACTGTAGTGGTTATGATCATATCAGTGACTATGTAACTACATGGAAAAAGACCAAATTATGCCTGTTTCTTGTAAAGTAGCATTACAGAAGGCTGTAGCCTTGCGCTGAAGTCCTGTGGGAATTCAGTTGTAGCAGGAAAAGGTAAACAGCAGTGTGCAGATCGGAGCGTAGTGTGTGAAGAGTGAAGAGCGGAGGTGTTCACAAGGGAAGAAGCTTGGGGTAACTAGCTAGAGCTAGCCTTCAGTAACGCTATTATACTGTACAAGAAACAGGCATCATTTGGTCTGTTTCCATGTAGTTACATAGTCACTGATAGGACCACTACAGTGCTCAATTACCTATTTTTGAGGGGGGAATAAACTTCAAAATTTCGCTGGCTCCACCAGACCAGCGGGCGCCTGTGGATTGTTGTCGGCGAGGGAGGCGGGGAGGAAGTAGAAGCTGGATGCCGGTCAGGGCTGCTAGCCTGGCTAAGGAAACTACCACACAATTCGCCACTGCAGAGACACATATTCACCAACAACAGCACACAAAATGGATATATATGCTACAAATACACATGGAACTGCTGCGTGATGATTATTACCGGAGCCTGGCTGAACACACTCACTCATCCCAGACGGCAGCTAGCAGCTAAGAGGGTAGGTGAATTTAAACAATAGCTAAGTTGCTAAATGCATCTTGTTGTCATGTAAGGGCCCTGTTCATGTTGCACAGACATTTTAATTGCATTTTGTGTCTGTTAAGAGGCACAAAGGCACCCTTTATCTTATGCCCCCATAACTGCCGTTTTAGCTGAGTGGGAGCTCTCGGCATTAGCTGCAGCAGGTCCGTGTTGCTAGCACTGATTCGGCTCGTTTTTTTTGCTATCGGCAGTACTCATATACATATAGCAATCAAGATTAACGGAAAACTTGCCCAGAGTTCTCCTTTAATCTTAGCTTGTAATTGCAGCTAATCAGAAAGTGCACTCAACGTAATAAAGGAGGTTTTTTCCACATTTGTATAAGATGTTACTGACTGGCTCAGACTAAGACTGCGTCATTCATGGGATTAATATATTCGCCTTATTATAGTGAAAATGCAACACTGTGCCATAATGACATTCTTTAATTAAAAAATGTTTCAGTCCATTTGTGAGAACTTTACATTTAAACCCTGCAGTACACCAGATTAAGCTCGAAGTCTCTGACTTTTACTTCATGGTTTCTGTCCGGCTTGCTTGGTGATCACTCTCTGCTTTCTGTGAAGTGGTCGTGAGCCTTTTGCTTTATAGACACCTTTTTCTGAAAGAGAACAGACGTACATTATGCAACATTAGAAAAGCTAACGTTTGTCTGTGTGTATCTGACAGCAGAGGAGGAGTGTGTACCTGGGTGTGTTGCTTCTGGTTGGATGCAGACTGAAGCCAAACTGAAGAGCGAGAAGATGACGAAGGCAATGATGATAAAGGTCAGCTCAAAGCCAGAGAACGGCAGTTCCATCTACAAAACTACCCAATGCAAAGCAAGTCATTACATTATGTAACATCTTCATTACAACGCATGACACAGAAACTGACAAAACATCTTCTGTGATTTTGCTGTTATTCTTTGCAGACAAATGCCAACAAGAGATACAGTAGGTAGTAGGTCCAACTACTACTACTTTTAAGATTCTTTTTGGGGCATTTTAGGCCTTTATTATACTGGGAAGCTGAAGATGTGAAAGGGGAGAGAGAGGGGGAATGACATGCTGCTGGGTCTGAGCCTTTGTACATGGGGCGCACGCTCAGTCAGGTGAGCTATCCAGGCGCCCCTGTAGGTCCAACTACTTACATTTTTAATATTTAAAAGTAGCAGTTTACAGTGTGTCATATGATCCTTCAATCTGCATATTTATACACACATATACAGTTGACATAAGTTTACCCATGCTTAATGACTATCTCTACTTAAAAAGTTTCAGAATTTCCGTCCTATTGAGGTATTTATATCATAATCCTGGCATAATCATAATCAGGCTGAATTAACCTTTTCTTTTCACATCATCCATTCACTATTATAGAGATGTTGTCAGCACATCAGAGGTTTGGAGCCAGGCTCATATAAATGTACGAGTGGAAAAATTAGGACTTGACTTGTCTGTAATTGATTGTGAAACTACAGATTATTGCCATCTTAAAATACACATTATCCACATATTAAAATGAATTTACTGGTCAGCACAAACACCATGGTTTTGCTTTATGTAGACGAAAAAAAACTATTTTCAAAGCAATACTGTTTACACACAGCTTGAGGTGCAGTAGCATGTCACTTCCAGCTGAGGGCCTTACACCCTCGTTATAACTGTTCCGTCAGTCAGCTGTTGGTTTATAATGACTCATGCTCTACAGTGTACCTACAGTGCTCTTTGTCGTACTGGGTTGTATCAGTCTACTGTATTAAAACTCAAAATTAGTTTCTGTTCACAACAAGAATAATAATAGTTCTTCCTGGTCTGGACGGAGCTTTATGGCACATTTTGTTCCAAAATCCTCGATTCTTGGTTACTTTTAGCCTGAAACGGTGCAGAATCAGATGCTGTGTTTAGGAATCACAAAGTTAGGAAAGCACTTTAGAATCATAATATTAGTGACCAGTGCAATTGGAGGCATGAATAAAACAGTTCAGGGGAAGAAGAACAGAAAAAGAAGTTCAGGGGAAGTTTACTTCAATGATCATTTTCAATTCATTCATTTTCATAACGTTAACTACATATTACTGTTAACCATAAAGTTATCACAGTATGAATATATAAACACAAATATTCTCATGAACACATCCAATGAAAGAACTGCAGTAAAAGGTCAGGAGCTTCAGTGAAATTGTAAAGAGGCCTTCATGAATACATTAGCAGGTATCATTACGTTGCACCATGCAGTTTTATATAATAAATGAATCTTATGGCCTGGGATTCACACATTTTTCTTGCTGCTGTAGATCTGCTCATTCACACAAGCTCCACCCTTTGATCCCTGACAAGACACCTCATTCCTGCAGAATTTGAGATCTCACTCTAATCCTTCCGCCCACCTTTTGATTCTGACCTGGATTTTCTGTAGCTGTAGACCTCGGTCAGAGATGACCTTTGTTTGAGGCGTATTTCCTGTTTAGTAAATCCAACAGCGAAATTAAACAAGAAAAGGTAGGTACAGGGTTTTGGGACTTACCTGTAGGAAGTATCACAGCAGGTTTTTTTCAGATCTAAAGATCAAAATAAACGCACTTCTGTGTGTCTTCATATACACACACTTTCAAAGAGCAAAGAAAGTAGGCGCGAGATACTGTCTTTGAACAGTTTGTTGAAGCAGGCGTTTGTTTATTGACTTTTTCTTTTACAGTGTAACATCTAGGCCCCTCCTTTGTGCCTCATCCTGAATCGAGCAACACTGGATCCTATAATAATGTACACACATGTTCAGCCGTCAATATTTAGACTTTGTTCTGGTAACTGATAACACACTCTTACACACACACTCACACACTCACACAAGTCTTTGGCTGACATGTCCTTATAAGGCACTGAACAGGAAGAAAGGGACTGCTGTTGCCCTCTGAAGCTTTACATTCTTAGTCATGAACTCATTTTCTTAGGTGAAATACAGTAAAAAGCTTCTGAGTGAACCTTTTAACTGATTTTTAAATACAGTATATTTGTTATTCTATACCTGACATTATTGTATACCTCATAGATTGTATGTGGTTTGTTCATGGCTGTTGGTTTTAAAGGGGTGATAGAATGCAAAACCGATTTTACCCTGTCATAGTTGAATAACGACAGTTCGGTGGGTAAATAGGACATACATAGAAGCTCAAAATCCCATTTACTATGAAAATCTCATATTTTGAAACTGCCACTGAAAACGGGCGAATCTCAACAAAGCTGGAAGTTGACGTCAACCTCCCAAGACCTGTAACTTTGTCACGCCCATGGGTGTATTAAGACATTTACATAGGCTACACAACTGACCTGAGATCAGGTAGTCTTCTGAATCTAGCTAGGTCACACAGATCTCTGCTATTCCATTACAAAATTCACTTCTGAAACTTTTTTATGCGAGAAATCATCTATGTAAAGTAGGGCTGGGCGATATGGACCAAAAGTCATATCCCAATATATTTTGGCTGAATATCGATATACGATATATATCCCGATATTTCTTTTCCACAAACTGAGAGCAGTTCAGTCAAAGTCAAAGCCAAATATAACATGTCACAAGTAGTTTCATAGAAACAGACTATTTCAGTGAACAGTTGCAAAATCAAATGAATAAATAATAAACAGGTTATATATATCTATACAAAATATCTTCACACTTAGATTTTTGATAAATAATCATCAGTAATTTGGATATAATGACTAAGTGGGTAAAGGCAAATAATAGAACAGTTACAACATCACTTTACTGTAATGCAGCCTTTAAAACCAGGAAAAGACACTTATGGTCATATCACGATATTACGATATCCAAAATCTAAGACGATATCTAGTCTCATATCACGATATCGATATAATATCGATATATCGCCCAGCCCTAATGTAAAGCTCAAATATGGGCCGCTTTACGAAAATGGATGGCTAATAGCAAATTTTGTCCGACTGTGTGTCGGAGTTCAGCGCCGGTGCTGCCTGGGTTGTTGCCTCGCCGCCTGGCCTGCCTTCATTCACAGACCCCGGCCTGCTGTGAGCTTGATTGAGCTCCGTTAGGCTGGCAGCCCACAGCACCCCATACCTGCGCAAAGTCACAGTTTTTGGGCTAATGGACAACCAAACGCCGCTGCTCTGACAGAGCTGCAGGGCCTGCAACTCCACTCTTCCTGCTAGCTAAATGCCCGGTGTATGTGAGTGAGAGCGCGGTCAGCGAGCTTATTATACCAGCATTCTCTTACCACAGGTTTCAGTTAATCTTATAATGTGTGTAATTATAATGTGTTGAGTTATTTAAACAAACGTTTGGGGAAATAAACGCTGCTTGTACGCGAGTCTCATTGATAGAGCCTGCGGCTGGATGTAGCTCTATCAATGAGAGCTAGCTAGCCTCCTCTTAGAATTCCTCTGAAATTCACAAATATTCATTAACTTCAAAACAATACATATAGCTAGAATTGAAGGGACAGCCGCAGCTAACGAAACACCTAGCTATTCTTCACAAATATTCATTAACTTGAAATTGGACACAGTTGTTAGCTTTATAAGACATTTAGTTAGATGTTGTATACGTGGCGGGACGAAATTCAAACTGTAAATATACTCGAATTATGCCGAAAATGAAGCTAACGATCCGTGATTTGTAGCTAGCTACACATAGCTAGCTAGGATTGAAGGGACAGCCGCAGCTAACGAAACACCTAGTCTTCACAAATATTCATTAACTTGAAATCGGACACCGTTGTTAGCTTTATAAGACCCTTAGGTAGATGTTGTTTACGTGGCGTGACATGTGTGTAACATGTGGTAAGAGATTGCTGGTGTAACAAGCTCGCTGACCGCACTCTCACACACGGGCCATTTAGTTAGCAGTAAGAAGTTGCAAGCCCTGGAGTTCTGTCAGGGCAGCGGCATTTGGTTGTCCCAAAAGACGGTGACTTTGCGCGGGTATGGAGTGCTGTGGGCTGCCAGTCGTGACGGAGCTCCAACTACCTCATAGCAGGCTGAAATCCACACAGTCTTACCAAATTTGCAATTTGCCATCAATTTTCATAAAACGGCCCATATTTGAGCTTTATATAGTTGATTTCTTGCTTAAAAAAATCTCAGAAGTGAATTTAATAACGAAATAGCCCAACAAACAATGTATAACTTTGCAGTGTCTGAAATATGAGACCTGCTGTCGAGTCTCCCATGTGTTTCTATGTAGTTTGCGCAAACCAATCGGCGCACAACTCATTCTGAATATTCATGAGCATAAAATATTTGGAAGAAAAGCTCTTGTTCCAAATACAGCCACATTCACAGGGTAGTTAAGGGCTCAATAAAATAGCATTCGGCCAATTTTCAGCCCAACCAATATTACATACCCCATTAGGAGACCTTAAGGAACAGTGTAAAATACCCTATATAATCATTCTATCAGCCCTTTAAGTGCTAATAAACCATTCTAACAGACACCTGCCCAACCAATCGTGACATCTGGATGGGAAAAGTTTTGGTCTGCCGGAGGAGACTGGTGCGGAGGAGACTGATGCTACAACGGCTACGAGCAGCAGGAGCAGGTAGAGCAGGTTGAAAACCCTCATGGCTGGGCAGCAGTTAGCTTCTGAAGAGGTTAGTTACTGATGATTTTCCAAAAGTCTGGAGAGTCCTTCTGGCTCTAAGCTGGACTAATGATGCTCAATGTGGTAATTTATCTCCTGCTCTGTTTCAGTCCAGAAGGCCCACCACGGGAGGGTCCAGTACCCAGAAGGATCTCTTCTGTCAGGACAATAAGTATGTCCATGAGGAATGTCTGTGTCCAAAGTGTTTGTGTATCCAGTGAGTGTGATCGTCTCTATGTCTAAGGGCAAAGTGACAAAGGTGCTTCTCCCCCCACCTCCTTTATACTGCCTTTTTAAAGGAAGGGGGGGTAATGGGAAGGGGTGTAGCTCCCAGAGTTGCCCCCTCCTCAACCCCTGACACACACAAACACACACACAACGAAAAGGAGAGAAAAAAAGGAGGAGAAATCTGGCCGATTTTTACCTGTAGTAATAGTTACTGAAGACTAGCTCTAGTTTCGCGCTGAAGTCCCGTGGGAATTCAGTTGTTGCAGGAAATGGTAAACAGTAGTGTGCAGATCGGAGCGTAGTATGTGAAGAGTGAAGATCAGAGGTGTTCACAAGGGAAGAAGCTTGGAGTAAGAATAACGTGTGTTGATCTACTGTGGAAAAGAAATGGTTCGCGTTTGTGCCTTTCCAAATTGTGGCAACAGAATGAGAAAATACAAGTACCTAAACTATGATCGGCGAGGCTAGAGCTAGCCTTCAGTAACGCTATTACTGTGCAAGCCACAGGCATCATTTGGACCATTTCCATGTAGTTACATAGTCACTGATATTTGATTTGATTTTATTAGGATCCCCATTAGCTGATGCAAAACATCAGCTACTCTTCCTGGGGTCCACACAGAACATAAAACTCCATTTTCAGACAAAACAAACAAACTACAAATAAAAAGATAAACAAAACAAAACATGATATTTTCAATCTAAAACAGTCACAAACAATCACAAAATCTAAAAGCAAGATAACTAATATTTGTCTCCTTGCAGATATACACATTTCTTTCTATGTATACAAATGGTCATAACCACTACAGTGCTCAATTACCTATTTTTGAGGGGGAAATAAACTTTTTTTTTTTTTCATCGCGAAGGCATGACCTCCGTGATAGACTCTTCTGGGCTTTTGGTGAAGCATCCGATAGAAAAAGAGGTAGGTGACAGTACCAACTTTGAATTTAAACGGTTTGTTCACAATGTCTGAGTTGAAAACGCATGTTGTCACGTAAGGGCCCTGTTCATGTTGCACAGAAATTTTAATTGCATTTTGTGTCTGTTAAGAGGCACAAAAGCACTTTATAGAACATGCTCCCACAACTGGCATTTTAGCTAACTGGGAGCTCTGGCCATTAGCTGCAGCAACTCCAGTTTTTTTTTTTTTTTTTCCTATCGACAGTACTCTGTGACATTCTAGCAATCGAGATTCAGGTAAAAATAGGCTGGATTTCTCCTTTAAGCATTGCACATATTGACCCCACATGTAGAGTGTAATTCAAATGACAGGACGGCCCCGCCTTACCCTCCAACTGCTCCTTGAACACACGCTCTCCATACAAGTTGTGTATGCACGGATGTGTGTGCAACTATGGTTGATTGAAATATTTAAAGAAGCAGGCAATTTTGATTAATGTCTTATAACATGAGAGCAAAGATTAAAGCGCCCATATTATGCTCATTTTCAGGTTCATAACTGTATTTTAAGGTTGTACCAGAATAGGTTTACATGGTTTCATTTTCAAAAAACACCATATTTTTGTTGTACTGCACAGCTCTCTCTCACTGCTGCAGATCCTCTTTTCACCTGGTTTCTGTTTTAGCTACAGAGTGAGACCTCTTTTCATCTTCTTCTTCTGTGCTATCTTTGATTGCACTCGCACATAGGCAGTAGCTCAGATGTAGAGCATGTCAGCTAGCTAACTCTAGAGAAAGTAAAAGAAAGGCTGTTTCTCCAACTTTGGTCAGTTACCAGGCAGGATTAGCTGGGAGACTTCTAAATGGGGGCGCACATGTAAGTAGTTCTTTTGTAGGTTATGCTGAACTTGTGTGTGTTGTAGCAGTGCTTTGCTATTGAGAACGACGTAGCATGCTAGCGTTAGCATGCTAACGCTAACGAGCTAACGGTTGTGGTTAGCCAGCTCATTTCGGACTGTGACGTCACAGTCCAAGCCGATTTTAAACAGCTCACCAGGAGACTGAAGGCAGGACACATTCAGAAACCGTATCTCACTCAAAACAGCATGGATGGATTTTTTTTTTCAAAGTTTGTATGTGTGTGGAAGCACCAGAGACACAAAAGAACACCCCAAATCCCAGAAAAAGTGTTTTTTTCATAATATGGGCACTTTAAAAGTAGCAGGTTCCTCAAGACCGAGAATTGAGCCAGATCCCTCCTTCTTCAGTTGTCCCCTCCCCTGCACTGAGGAGGACACGCACATCTGGGGCTTTTGGGTGGTGGTTGTGGTGGGATGGTGGTAGCGGGGTGTTTGCAGCAAGCATTTCGTGGCCGGGGTCCTGATTGAATGATACTCAAAGAAGTCTGTCTGGGATGCCGTTTATTGTCAGTGTCTCTGTCTGTCTGCATGAGTTGAGGTGAGGAGGTGTTTGTAGGTGTGTACTTGAATTGATAAAATTGTATTTTTATAAACAGCAATTGTTAGTATGACTGTTTGTTTTTTTTTGGCAATTCTGTTTTGTAGGGAAGTGTCGTTTGAAAAGAATCTATCTCTATGGCTTTCCAAAATGGTTGGTGACTTAAAAACTTTACTTTATTAGCATCTTTTCATTAGTGTTAATGTGTTAAACCTCAAAAATGTTTTTGGTACAGACCAAAATATATCTGTAGCACTGATTATCGAAACCGGTCAATACTAATAGGACATTGAATGCTTGATCAGATTCGATAATGGGCAATCAATTTCCGAGAATACATTTTTTTAAGTATTGGCTAAAATGTGTTCAAAACAGTACTTTTTTTTAAGTATTGGAAGATAAAACCGGTCAGGTTAAAAATTAAGTATTGAAAGATAATCTGTAATCAAATGACTTGTCAGATGTATTCTTTCATCACATAGTTCCTGATTTAAAAAAACGTTTAGACTATTTTGTTGAGGAGAGGTTTATGAACAGCTGCTTACGTTTAGACAACATTCAACATTTGAAAAAATATGGCCCCTTTTGCTTAAAAAAAACACAACTACATTTCTTAAAGTAAGGTATCAAATATGTATTGGTACAAATGCTCTGCTATTGTATCTGCACTAGTATTGAAATATTTAAACAATACCCAGCCCTACTTCTCATGCAGGTTGTCAGTTGGTGGAATACCAGGGGATTTTCCTGCAGCAGGTAAACCAGGTCACTTGGCATTAGCTCTGCGGTAGTCTATATCCCTGACTTTCCATTTTCGGGATTTTTCCGTTGCTGACAAAAATTTTGCCTGATGTCCTTTTTTTTGGCCGGGTGTCCGTTACCTTACGCTTTCTTTGTGTTGGCATTCTAAACTCCGGTGGATTTATGACGACTATGGTTAACTGCTCCTCAGATCTCTGCAGAGTAAATCCGGACAGCTAGCTAGACTATCTGTCCAATCTGAGCTTTCTGTTGCATGACTAAAACAAGTTTGGAATGTACACATGTTCCACCAAAGTTCCTTCCTGAGGCTCTTTTGCAGCAGCATCATGACGATTGTGATTGGTTTAAAGAAATGCCAATAAACCAGAGCATGTTTTTCTCCCATCCCAGAATGCTGTGTGGACTAGCCAGACCCTCCTTTGCAGCGCTGTGGAGGAAGGTCTGGCAGTGCGAGACTAGCTCTGCTGTGACTTGCAAAGTAAACAAACTCCTTAGCGTGTCTGCTTACAGCCATCTCTGTGGACTGAGACTCTCCATTCAGCACCCAGCTAATTAATTAACATCCATCTTCTTCTTTGTCCGCTTATCCAGGGTCAGGTCGCGGGGGCAGCAGCTCCAGCAGGGGACCCCAAACTTCCCTTTCCCAAGCCACATTAACCAGCTCTGACCAGGGATCCAGAAGCATTCACAGGCAAGGGTGGCGATATAATCCCTCCACCTAGTCCTTCCCCGAGGCCTCCTCGGATGTGCCTGGAACACCTCCCTAGGGAGGCGCCCAGGGGGCATCCTTACCAGATGCCCAAACCACCTCAACTGGCTCCTTTCAATGCAAAGGAGCAGCAGCTCTACTCCGAGTTCCTCACAGATGACTGAGCGTCTCACCCCATCTCTAAGGGAGACGCCAGCCACCCTCCTGAGGAAACCCATTTTGGCCATTTGTGCCCTGGATCTCGAGAGAGCTTTGCCTTCTGGCTCAGCTCTCTTTTCGTCACAACGGTGCGATAAAGTGAATGTAATACCGCCCCCGCTGCGCCGATTCTCTGACCAATCTCCCGCTCTTTTTTCCCCTCACTCGCGAACAAGACTCCAAGGTATTTTAACTTCTTCACTTCTGGTAAGGACTCATTCCATGAGTCCTGCTAAGAACCATGGCCTCAGATTTAGAGGTGCTGATCCTCATCCCAGCCGCTTCACACTCGACTGCAAACCAATCCACTGAGTGCTGAAGGTCATAGGCTGATGATGCCATCAGGACCACATCATCTGCAAAAAGCAGTGATGAGATCCCCGGCCCACCAAACTGCAACCCCTCCCTACCCCGACTACGCCTCGATATCCTGTCCATGAATATCACAAACAGGATTGGTGACAAAGCGCAGCCCTGGTGGAGGCCAACCCTCACCTGAAACGAGTCTGACTTACTGCCGAGAACCCGGACACAGCTTTGGTCATACAGAGATTGGATGGCCCTGAGATTGGACCCCCTCATCCCATACTCCTGCAGCACCTCCCACAGTATCTCCCGGGGGACCTGGTCATACGCCTTCTCCAGATCCACAAAACAAGTCTAGACCGGATGGGCATACTTCCAGGCTCCCTTCAGGATCCTTGGACGGAATCTGTATTATTCCTCTTCAATCTGAGGTTCAACTATCGGCCAAACCCTCCTTTCCAGCACCTTGGAGTAGACTTTACCAGGGAGGTGTGGAAGTGTGATACCCCTGTAATTGGCACACACCCTCTGGTCACTGTTTTTGAACAGGGGAACCACCACCCCGGTCTGCCATTCCTTAGGCACTGTCCCAAACTTCCACGCGATGTTGAAGAGGCATGCCATCTAAGACAGCCCCTCCACACCCAGACCTTTCAGCATTTCTGGACGGATCGCAATCCCCGTGGCTTTACCACTGTGGAGTTCTTTGACTACCTCAGTAACTTCCACCAGGAAAATTAACGACAATCCCCCATCATCCTCCAGCTCTGCCTCTAACATAGAGGACGTATTAGTTGGATTTAGGAGTTCCTCAAGGGCTCCTTACACCGCCCTATTATTTCTTCAGTTGAGCTCAACAGCTTCCCTTCCTTACTGTACACAGCTTGGATGGTTCCCCGCTTCCCCCTCTTGAGGTGGCGAATGGTTTTCCAGAAGCACCTTGGTGCCGACCGAAAGTCCTTCTCCGAAACTTCTCCCACACCCGCTGCTTTGCCTCTTTCACGGCAGAGGCTGCAGCCCCTCGGGACCCTGCAACTGCCTCCGGAGTCCTCGGGGATAACCTCAATCGGACGGCTTCCCTGACCACCGGTGTCCACCATGTGTTTGTGGGTTACCGCCCCTTGAGGCAACTAAGACTCTAAGACCACAGCTCCCCGCCGCAACTTCAGCACCACTCGGGTTCAATGCCCCCAGCCTCCACAGGGATGCACGAAAAGCTCCGCCGAAGGTCTGAGTTGAAAGTCTGTCGGATAGGGGCCTCCTCCAGACATTCCAAGTTTAACCTCGCTACCAGTTTGGGCTTACCAGGATTGTCCAGAGTCTTCCCCCACCCCCTTACCCAACTCACAACCAGATGGTGATCGGTTGACAGCTCTGCCCCTCTCTTCACCCGATTATCCAAAACAAGCAGCTTCAGATCAGAAGATGCGATTGTAAAATCGATTATTGACCTTCGGCCTAGGGTGCTCTGGTACCAAGTACGCTTATGAACATCCCTATGTTCAAACATGGTGTTTGTTATAGACAATCCATGACTAGCACAGAAGTCCAACAACGACCACTCGGGTTTCGATCAAGGAGGCCGTTCCTCCCAATCATGCCTCTCCACGTGTCTCCATGATTGCCCACGTGCGCGTTGAAGTCCCCCAGCAGAACTATGGAGACCCCCACTGGAGCCCCATGGAGGACTCCATTAAAGGTCTCCAAGAAGGTGGAATACTCCGAGCATTTGTTTGGTGCATATGCACAAACAACAGTCAGAGTTTTCCCCCCCACAACCCGCAGGCCTGGGGAGGTGACCCTCTTGTCCACCAGGGTGAACTCCAATGTAGCAGCGCTCAGCCATGGGCTTTTGAGTATCCCCACACCTGCCTGGCGCCTGGGCAGCTCCGGAGAAGAAAAGAGTCCAACCCCTATCCAGGAGTATGGTTCCAGAACCGAGACTGTGCGTAGAGGTAAGCCCCACCAGATCTAATTGGTAGCACTCAACCTCCCGCACACATTCTGTCTCCTTTCCCCACAGAGAGACATTCCACGTCCCCAGAGCCAGCCTCTGCCGCCCAGGTCTGGTCCGTCGAGGCCCCTGACCACCTGTGGGGCAGCGTGGTGGGCCCATGGAATGGAGAGGGAAGGTCCACGTTGCTTCTTCAGGCTGTGCTCGGCCGGGCTCTGTGGCAAACCCGGTCACCAGGCGCTCGCTGGCGAGCCCTCCATCTGGGCCTGGCTCCAGACGGGGGCCCCGGACTTCCTCCGGGCAGGGTAACTCATAGGGACACACCTCTCCACCACGATAAGGTGATGGTTTCCGGATGAATTAACACATTAAGATGAAATGTCAGCCATTACATGTGAATGAGGATTAGTGAAGCAGCATGACCGTAAGCTCTCTTTAGCCCTCAAAAGAAGAAAGCTACGGTTGAGTTTAGGAAAAGAAGAACCGGTTGGGTTTAGGAAAAGAAAAACAGGGTTGGCTTTAGTAAAAGAAGAAAGCGACGGTTGACTTTAGGAAAAGAAGAAAGAGACGGTTGACTTTAGGAAAAGAAAAACGGGGTTGGGTTTAGGAAAACCATCCCGACCAACCTCCCTATGCAGATTTTCGCCGTTTCATACTACTCCCTACGGCGTAAATTCACACGCAATTGCAAGGTAATGTAAGTCAATGGAGGCCAAACGGCATTGATAAACACGCTAAAAAGCGAGTATGCGTCTTTATAACAAGCCAATAATGGCATACGAATTGGCGTGTCATACATACGCCATTTCATGAGATCAGTCTGCTTCAAAACAAAAACAAGTCAATTGTACCAAATTCTCCCCACCAGATTTTCTGTGTGAATGAGCAGAGCGTGTTGTAATATTTGCTCTCCCCGGGGATTATACGTCTTTACAAAGATTACCCAGCCTGCTCAAACACTTCCCGATGAGAGAGAGAGAGAGACACTCACACAGAGGGCAACCTCCTATTAAACTGCTTCAGTATCTTGGCAGGGCTGCACTAAAGGGTTGTTCTGTGGTGTGTGATAATTAGTGTTGGGTACTGAACTTCAGTACTGACCAAATTGTTTCCACCAAATGTGTTTACCCTATCAAATGATTAAAATAATGCCAATCACAATTTTCAGGAGTCCAAGGGGAAGTCTTCAGATGCATTGTTTTGTCCCATTTACAGATATTCAGTTCATAATAATGTAAAACGTAGAAAAGCAGCAAATCCTCACATTGGAGAAGCTGAAACCGGATGATATATCTGTGTCGGAGTATTGAAAACTGAAGTACTGAAAGTTGGCATTGAACGTCTCCTCAGATTCCTATTAGTTTACTTATTCTTTAGAGAAGTAGAAGATCTAGATTGATATTAATATTTTGCATGTTTATATTTCTCATATAGTTTTTCTGGTATTGGAACTAGAACTGAAACAATAACCCATTTAATACACTACCGGTCAAAACACCCCAATTTTTCCAGATTTGTATTGAAATTCATGCAGTTCCATGTCTTATTGTATACTGAAATGAAAGAATAGAACAAATGAACAATTTAGAGTTAAAAAAGAAATCATGGAATCAATTTATAAACCAAAATGTATTCTACATTTTTGACTCATCAAAGTAGCCAACCTTTGGCAGATATAACAGCTGAACACACTCGTGGCATTCTTTCTACAATGGAAATCAAATATTCTTCAGAAAGTTCTTCCCAACTCTGTTGCAGAAGTTCCCATAAATGTGTGACACTTGTAGGTTGCTTTGATTTCATTTTTCTGTCCAGTTCATCCCAAACCAGCTCAATGGGGTTTAAGTCTGGTGACTGTGTTGGCCACTCCATGTTTTTAAGCTTACCATCTTGTTCTTTTTTGCTAAGGTAGTTCTGGCATAGCTTGGACTTATGTTTTGGGTCATTAACTTGCTGTAGGATGAACCCCTGAACAACTAGGCGCATACCAGAGGGTACTGCATGGCGCTGCACAATGCTGTGGTAGCCATTTTGGTTCAGGGTGCCTTTCACTCTGTACTAATCACCGACCGTGGATCCAGCAAAACAGCCCCAGACCATCACGATTTATCAGTCCATAGCACCTTCTTCCAGTCTTCAGTAGTCCATTGGCAGTGTTTCTTGGCCCAGGTAAGCCTCTTTTTCTTATTCGGACGTCTTAGCAATGGCTTTCTTGCTGCAACTCGATCTATCAAACCTGCAGCTCGAAGTCTTCTCTTTACAGTTGAAACTGAGACTTGCTTATTACGACCACTATTAAGCTGTGCTTGAAGCTGTCGTCCTGTGAGCCGCCTATCACGCAAGCTGTTGACTCTCAGAAACTTGTCTTCTGATTCTGTTGTGGCTTTGGGTCTGCCAGACCTCTTCCTGTCAGAGTTTGCCCCAGTTTCTAAGTGCCTTTTGATGATGAAGAATACTGTACACACTGACACCTTGACTTTCTTCGCAATTTCTCTGTAGGAAAGACCAACATTCTTAAGTGTTATGATGGTCTGTCTCTCTTCCATTGTTAATTGCCTTTTCCCCGCCATTTTTATGGCAACACACTACTTTCAGCATTACAATACTGTTAAAAAATGCTCACAAGGGTACGGTACCACAGTGTGTAACAGAGGGGGTTGTAAGTAATCCAGACAAGTTTGAACACCTGTGGGAATTGGTAGCACCAACTTTCAAAGCTTAATCAACCGCCATTGATGCAGAACAGCTTTACGTTGTTAACCCATTTCTTGTTCCCTGAAAGGCCTTCTGAAATGTACAATATTTTTCAGTTTTGGGTAACCTTACTTTTTTTTTTTTACCTCAGGCAGTTCACCACTTACCTTTGTACCATTTCAAGCTATTCATTGGACTTGAAGTGCTAAAATTTCAATAAAAAACAAAAAAAATTGGGGTGTTCTAAAACTTTTGACCGGTAGTGTAGATTAGTCAGTCAACAAATGATCAATAAATCAAAACTCACTACTTCCAGACAAATGTGATAATTTGCTACTTTCCTCTGTTTAATGTCATAATAAATTGAATAGATTTGGGTTTTGAACTTGTTTTAGGGGAAAGTTTTTGATTCTGTCTTGAAAGATTGTGTTTGTTGCTCCATTGGACCTGTTGTAGTGATGTTACTTTTTGTGAGTAAAATATTATCATAACCAACTAAACAAATTGCGAGAGCCCAAGTTTTATTGACTATAGGTACAAACTCACTCATTCTAGTGTATACAAAGGAGAGTGTAGATGAAGGAATAAATAGCAGAGATGTTATGTGCTGTGTTGTAAAAAAGTTTTGAGGTGTAGTCCAGTGGGTCTGTGTACAAATGTTAATTATGAACTGATGAGTCAGTTCGTTGGCCATCGGAGTGATAGTAGGTCTGTTGTCATGCCATAAAGGTCATTAGTGTTAATGAGGGCCGCAGCCAGCCAGGGCTTAATTACACTTGAGACCATTTATCTCAGATTGCCCAATACAGACCCCAATAGATACATATACACATGAACAGCAGTGAACACCCAATACACAAACTAATAGCATGAACCATCAGGACACATCACACAAATAAGCCAGGCGTTTTTTCTTTTTCTTCTGCATTAGTGAAGAAAAAGATAGGCTCTCACAAGGGTGGTTAACCTAGTCTTTATTCTGGAGCGCCCCCTCCCCTCCGCGTTGGCAACCTGACGGCTGACTGTGGAGGAGTGACGGAGGGCTCAGGGGTCAGGGGGCAAACTCAACAGGGAGCAGCCTCTAATCCCTCAGGATGTTGCCCCAATAGGGCTTCAAGGGCCAAAAGTCACTTGGTTTGTTAAATCCTAACCCAGACATGACGGCTTCTCTGGACACACGAACCAAGTGTCCATACTCTAGTTTGAAGAGAAAAAAAAAATTCTCTAATTTTTTGGGGGGCATTTTAGGCCTTTAATTCCACATGACAGAAGAGAAGACATGAAAGGGGAGAGAGAAAGGGCAGCAAAGAGCCGCAGGTCGGAGTCGAACACGCGGCCGCTGCGTTGAGGAGTAAAGCTTGTTTTATGGTTCTGCGGAGGCTCCACGCAGAGCTTTCACCGTAGCCTACGTAAGTGGCCTGATGTTTATACTTGTGCGCTGGTGTGTGCGTCGAGCCGGCGTGTGTGTATGCGATTAGCTTTGGAGTACCAACTCTAGAGGCATAGTGAGAGCAACAAAGTGTTTCCCCTGTGCTTTCTGACCACGGTGGGAAATCTTTAGCAGGAAAAGTTAACCCTCTCCTTGTTTTTTATGTTGTTTATGGAGAAGGACAACCAGGAAATGAGTCTGGGGAGATGCAACGCGACGTGTGTTGCTGCAACGTGTAGTTACATTTTCCGAGAGGTGCACGTCAGGCTACAGCAAAGGGTCCGGCGTAGACGCAGAAGCATAAACGACCTTAACCCTCTATGTATGTGCGCCTGCTCTACCAACTGAGCTAACCCAGCCACCTCTGGTTTGATTTTTAAATGCAGTCTGGGTCTTTGTGGTTTTTTGGCCGTACACATCAGTAGATACAAAGGCATCAAGTCTCTTCTCAAATTGTGCTTTTTCTAGATTTTTTTACTTTGGCTCAACCTGCCTGGTTTCTTTTCAATGGAATTTAATGAAGCATCAGTGTGATATTTTATGAAAACAGCAGATGGGGCTAAAGAGTAGGCACTTTCTATAGAAAGCAAAGCACAGAGATAGGACCAATACCAGGTGTCTGCTATTCTCTGCAAAGGCAGTAGGATTTGTACTGTCTCAGAGGAAGCACTGCCTAAGCATAGCAGTATAATTCAGGGAAATAACTTTCCAAAACCATGTGCTCTGTGTTGTTTGTAACAAATTTTGTAATTGATTGTGAAACTACAGATTATTGCCATCTTAAAATACACATTATCCACATACTAAAATGAATTTACTGGTCAGCACAAACACCATGGTTTTGCATTATGTAGATGAAAAAAAGTATTTTCAAAGCAATACTGTTTACACACAGCTTGAGGTGCAGTAGCATGTCACTTCCAGCTGAGGGCCTTACACCCTCGTTGTAACTGTTCCGTCAGTCAGCTGTTGGTTTATAATGACTCATGCTCTACAGTGTACCTACAGTGCTCTTTGTCGTACTGGGTTGTATCAGTCTACTGTATTAAAACTCAAAATTAGTTTCTGTTCACAACAAGAATAACAATAGTTCTTCCTGGTCTGGACGGAGCTTTATGGCACATTTTGTTCCAAAATCCTCGATTCTTGGTTACTTTTAGCCTGAAACGGTGCAGAATCAGATGCTGTGTTTAGGAATCACAAAGTTAGGAAAGCACTTTAGAATCATAATATTAGTGACCAGTGCAATTGGAGGCATGAATAAAACAGTTCAGGGGAAGAAGAACAGAAAAAGAAGTTCAGGGGAAGTTTACTTCAATGATCATTTTCAATTCATTCATTTTCATAACGTTAACTACATATTACTGTTAACCATAAAGGTATCACAGTATGAATATATAAACACAAATATTCTCATAAACGCATCCAATGAAAGAACTGCAGTAAAAGGTCAGGAGCTTCAGTGAAATTGTAAAGAGGCCTTCATGAATACATTAGCAGGTATCATTACGTTGCACCATGCAGTTTTATATAATAAATGAATCTTATGGCCTGGGATTCACACATTTTTCTTGCTGCTGTAGATCTGCTCATTCACACAAGCTCCACCCTTTGATCCCTGACAAGACACCTCATTCCTGCAGAATTTGAGATCTCACTCTAATCCTTCCGCCCACCTTTTGATTCTGACCTGGATTTTCTGTAGCTGTAGACCTCGGTCAGAGATGACCTTTGTTTGAGGCATATTTCCTGTTTAGTAAATCCAACAGCGAAATTAAACAAGAAAAGGTAGGTACAGGGTTTTGAGACTTATCTGTAGGAAGTATCACAGCAGGTTTTTTCAGATCTAAATAAACGCACTTCTGTGTGTCTTCATATACACACACTTTCAAAGAGGAAAGAAAGAAGACGCGAGATACTGTCTTTGAACAGTTTGTTGAAGTAGGCATTTGTTTATTGACTTTTTCTTTTACAGTGTAACATCTAGGCCACTCCTTTGTGCCTCATCCTGAATCGAGCAACACTGGATCCTATAATAAATTACACACATGTTCAGCGGTCACTATTTACTTTGTTCTGGTAACTGATAACACACTCTTACACACACTCACACAAGTCTTTGGCTGACATGTCCTTATAAGGCACTGAACAGGAAGAAAGGGACTGCTGTTGCCCTCTGAAGCTTTACATTCTTAGACATGAACCTCGCATGGAGTCAGACGATCACCTCCTCACTTTGTGGCATTTTATTTGTCTCTGATGGATAGAAAATGGTATTATTTGTGCTGTTTAGAGTCTCATATAATATAAATCTATGATGTATTTGAAACAAAAGCAAAACGCTTCTAAGCGGACCTTGAAATTAACATTATTCTATAGATTTTTAAATACAGTATATTTGTTATTCTTATACATGACTCATTTTATACCTCATAAATTGTATGCGGTCTGTTCATGGCTGTTGTCATGAATAAACCTCCATAATTCAGATACATTTTTATTTAATCACACTATAATCTTTGAGGTTGTAGTTTG
The DNA here is from genome assembly GCF_004354835.1 of Perca flavescens. NCBI lineage: Eukaryota > Metazoa > Chordata > Actinopteri > Perciformes > Percidae > Perca > Perca flavescens. The sequence continues at coordinate 30,149,176 of NC_041332.1, read as the reverse complement.
TAGTGCTATAACTATATTGAGAGATATTGTAGGATGTGTTTATTGTTTTGCACATAAATATTTTCAGTATATACCATTCCTCCATTGCCAGTGTGATAGGTACTGTATACCTTGCTAAAACTAATGCAGTGTAATACAATTACCCTGCGTACTGCAGAATTACATTGTATTATACTCAATTTTCTCCACCACATTTATATTAATGAGGGTAGACGTACATATGATGACATATGATGTATGTACATATGACTGTATGTATACATACATACAATCATTAAATTGAATCAACACCTCTCCAAAACAATTTCCACGATAACCGAACATTATAACCTTCACAAGGGGAGGATGTATTGCAGCACTGTTGTATTAACTGCATTAGTTTTAGCTAGGTTATAACCTGCATGTACAGTCAGAGGTGTTTCTGTTTTTTTTCCCATCCATATTACAAACGTATATAAGTGGCAGTAATCACGGCATACTAAGTCCCTTGATAACATAAATGCAAAGTGCACTGTGTAAAAGTTAATTTAAGAAACACATGAGATTCTCATAGCTTAGTTTTCTGTATGGAGTAAATAACAAGTGTCTGTAAAGTAACTAAATGGACAAAATCTGACATTTGCGTGTGTGTGTGTGTTTGCAGTCGTACCATTTGTGCATGCACGCTCCTCATTGAGCATCCCAGTGAGTGTGAAGAGGGCAAACGCCAGGAGAGAGAACATGATCGTCAACACCTCCAGCTCAGTGAATGGAGATGCCATCTACACCCGCTGCCGCAGCTGTGAACATTTCATCTGTAAAATCTGTTTTCCATCAAAGGTGACATCTCTTCCCATGACACACTGAATCAAAATCAGGATCAAACACTTACCCTTAGTGTATGTTACTGGAGCGTTCAGATGTTGACCATCACACAGCAGCTTCATGACACATGACAAACACACACACCCTCTTCACCCAAGTCTCTTCACAGACTTGCAAGAGCTGTGAAGAAAACACATCCCCTTTCAAGTTCAAGTGAGATCATATTAACCCTAATTATTAATGGGCCTTGTGCCTGTGTGTGTGTTTAAGTAGAAGCTGCCAATTTATTAATTTTAAGATTTATGATATTGCTGTCAGGTGGAGTATTTGCTTTACTTGGGGAAAAGGGGAGATAGTTGAGTTTAAAAACGTTTGTCACTACATTCCGACTTTCTGAAAGTGAAACTTTTCTGTGAAAGAATAAAGCTCAAGTGGCTTTATGGTTTTCATTGCAGGATGTGGTAGCTGTCCCTGTTACAATGGAACAAATTAAAATGACATCTGAAACACCCTACTCATCTTCTTATCAAACAAACCTTCTCTAGATCCATGTTAAAAAGAATTAAAGCTTTGCGTTCCACAAGTGTGACGACCACAAAGCAAGTGGGTTCTGACTTCCCTATTTCCAATGCGATTAAATGCTTGTGTGTGTGTGTGTGTGTGTGTGTGTGTGTGTGTGTGTGTGTGTGTGTGTGTGTGTGTGTGTGTGTGTGTGTGTGTGAGTGAGAAAAGCATGTGGATTTGCATATGTTATCTGGGACATATTTGAGAACTTCTCTCATTTGTGCTTGTTGAAAACAAGGCTGCTGCTGCTTTTTTACGATACACTACAGTGTGACTTTATTGTCCACTGTGGTAGATATTCTTCAACAGTTGGCTTGAGCTTTCAAATCAAACAAATATGTCGATTGACGCCATTTTTGTGGCAAGTTTTCTTTCTACATTGTTCTTGCTCTGGCACAAGAACATGACCTTTCCCTTCATAATCCCGCCTAATCCTCAGTTGCTTTTTCCAACCTTGACCTAACTGAATCCCTGAAAAAAATCTTGGAGCGATGGATGAAATGTACACTACTGGTCAAAAGTTTTAGAACACCCCAATTTTTCCAGGTGTTTATTGAAATTCTTGCAGTTCAATGTCTTATTGTACTCTGAAATGAAAGAATAGAACAAATAAATAATTGAAGTTAAAAAAGAAATCATGGAATCAATTTATAAACCAAAATGTATTCTACATTTTTGACTCATCAAAGTAGCCCCCTTTGGCAGATATAACAGCTGAACACACTTGTGGCATTCTTTCTACAATGGAAATCAAATATTCTTCAGAAAGTTCTTCCCAACTCTGTTGCAGAAGTTCCCATAAATGTGTGACACTTGTAGGTTGCTTTGATTTCATTTTTTTGTCCAGTTCATCCCAAACCAGCTCAATGGGGTTTAAGTCTGGTGACTGTGTTGGCCACTCCATGTTTTTAAGCTTACCATCTTGTTCTTTTTTCCTAAGGTAGTTCTGGCATAGCTTGGTCTTATGTTTTGGGTCATTATCTTGCTGTAGGATGAACCCCTGACCAACTAGGCGCATACCAGAGGGTACTGCATGGCGCTGCACAATGCTGTGGTAGCCATTTTGGTTCAGGGTGCCTTTCACTCTGTACAAATCACCGACCCTGGATCCAGCAAAACAGCCCCAGACCATCATGCTTCCTCCTCCATGTTTGACAGTTGATGTCACACACTGAGGAACCATCATTTCGCCTACTCGGCGGCGTACAAAAATCCTGCGTGATGAATCGAAGATTTCAATTTTGATTCATCAGTCCATAGCACCTTCTTCCAGTCTTCAGTAGTCCATTGGCAGTGTTTCTTGGCCCAGGTAAGCCTCTTTTTATTATTCTGACGTCTTAGCAATGGCTTTCTTGCTGCAACTCGGTTCTATCAAACCTGCAGCTCGAAGTCTTCTCTTTACAGTTGAAACTGAGACTTGCTTATTACGACCACTATTAAGCTGTGCTTGAAGCTGTCGTCCTGTGAGCCGCCTATCACGCAAGCTGTTGACTCTCAGAAACTTGTCTTCTGATTCTGTTGTGGCTTTGGGTCTGCCAGACCTCTTCCTGTCAGAGTTTGCCCCAGTTTCTAAGTGCCTTTTGATGGTGTAGAATACTGTACTCACTGACACCTTGACTTTCTTCACAATTTCTCTGTAGGAAAGACCAACATTTTTAAGTGTTATGATGGTCTGTCTCTCTTCCATTGTTAACTGCCGTTTTCCCTCTATTTTTATGGCAACACACTACTTTCTGCAGTACAATACTGTTCAAATAATGCTCACGAGGGTATGGTACCACAGTGTGTTCCAACAATACTTTTATACAAACAGAGGGGGTTGTAAGTAATCCAGACAAGTTGGAACACTTGTGGGAATTGATAGCACCAACTTTCAAAGTTTGATTAACCTCCATTGCTGCATAACAGCTTTACCTTTTTAACCTATTTCTTGTTCCCTGAAAAAGGCCTTTTTGTAAAATTCTGAAATGTACATTATTTTTCAGTTTTGGGTAACCTTACTTTTTTTTTTTAACCTCAGGCAGTTCACCACTTACCTTTGTACCATTTTAAGCTATTCATTGGACTTGAACTGCTAACATTTCAATGAAAAACTAGAAAAATTGGGGTGTTCTAAAACTTTTGACCAGTAGTGTATTTGTAAAGACGATTTCATAATAAGCCGAATAATAATAAAAAAGCGAAGGGAAGTTTGAATTTCGTCATGCCACCTATACAACATCCAGCTAAATGTCTTATAAAGCTAACAACGGTGTCCGATTTCAAATTAATGAATATTTGTGAAGATTAGGGCTTTCATTCAATCCTAGCTACTTTCGTTAGCTGCAACTGTCCCTTCAATCCTAGCTACCTGTGTAGCTACAAATCCCGGATAGTTAGTTTCATTTTCGGCGTAATTCGAGTATATTTACAGTTTGAATTTCGTCACGCCACGTATACAACATCTAGCTAAATGTCTTATAAAGCTAACAACGGTGTCAGATTTCAAGTTAATGAATATTTGTGAATTTCAGGGGAATTCTAAGAGGAGGCTAGCTAGCTCTCATTGATAGAGCTACATCCAGCCGCAGGCTCTATCAATGAGACTCGCGGACAAGCAGCGTTTATTTTCCCAATTGTTTGTTTAAATAACTCCACACATTATAATTACACACATTATAAGATTAACTGAAACCTGTGGTAAGAGAATGCTGGTGTAATAAGCTCGCTGACCGCTCTCTCACTCACATACACCGGGCATTTAGCTAGCAGGAAGAGTGGAGTTGCAGGCCCTGCAGCTCTGTCAGAGCAGCGGTGTTTGGTTGTCCATTAGCCCAAAAACTGTGACTTTGCGCAGGTATGGGGTGCTGTGGGCTGCCAGCCTAACGGAGCTCAATCAAGCTCACAGCAGGCCGGGGTCTGTGAATGAAGGCAGGCCAGGCGGCGGGGCAACAACCCAGGCAGCACCGGCGCTGAACTCCGACACAGGCCCTGGAGCTCTGTCAGAGCAGCGGCGTTTGGTTGTCCATTAGCCCAAGAGACGGTGACTTTGTGCGGGTATGGAGTGCTGTGGGCTGCCAGTCGTGACGGAGCTCCAAGTACCTCATAGCAGGCCGGGGTCTGTGAAGGAAGGCCGGCCGGGCGGCGAGGCAGCAACCCAGGCAGCACCGGCGCTGAACTCCGACACACAGTCAGACAAAATTTGCAATTAGCCATCCATTTTTGTAAAGCGGCCCATATTTGAGCTTTACATGATGTTGATTTCTCGCATAAAAAAGTTTCAGAAGTGAATTTTGTAATGGAATAGCAGAGATCTCTGCGTGACCTAGATTCAGAAGACTACCTGATCTCAGGTCAGTTGTGTAGCCTATGTAAATGTCTTAATACACCCATGGGCGTGACAAAGTTACAGGTCTTGGGAGGTTGACGTCAACTTCCAGCTTTGTTGAGATTCGCCCGTTTTCAGCGGCAGTTTCAAAATATGAGATTTTCATAGTAAAGGGGTGTCAATGGGATATGAGCTTCTATGTATGTCCTATTTACCCACCAAACTGTCGTTATTCAACTATGACAGGATAAAATCAGTTTTGCATTCTATCACCCCTTTAAAAAAAATTGCCCTGCGCACCTCTAAGGAGAAATTTACCACTTGAGTTTGTTTGCCTCTTCATCTCAGTCAGCGGCTGCACTTTCGTTATCACCTTAAATCACCCATTTTCAAGTTATATCAATCATAATCCTCATGACCTAAGACTATTTCAAATAGGATTACACATGCTCACCACCACAAACACACACACCTACACACACATTCTGTGAAGACACTGCTATGGTTGTATAGGTTTTTCACCTCATGGCAAGTCAGACGACTAATATGCCTTTATTCCTTTAACATGATAGAAGAAATAAGGCGGCTAAACATCTATCAACACATTGTTTCTCAGCAGGAAGTCCCTGAACAATCAGGCTATTAGCTGTGTGTGTGTGTGTGTGTGTGTGGCTGCTGTCCATGTGCACAACTTGCATAAGCTTATTAGCAGCACCACTGGTCAGAGGAGGAGATTGAGGTTAGTCTAAGCCCTAATCCTTGTGGACCGTATGCTTATTACCCAGCAAGCACGACAAAATCCTGGCTCCGCCCCTCCGAGACACACACACATGCGCGCACGCATGTCACTACAACACACATTTGCCTTGTCTCCTTGTGTACTGCTCGGCTCCATCTCAACTCTTCTTCTCCACGTCTCTCTCAGCACGAGGGATCAGGAGGAGGAGGAGGAAGTGGTGCGCACTGTTGAGTAGTTTCCCAGTCGTCATGACGACTTCACACCCAACCATTTCCAGAGCTGTCTTCCTGTTGCCACGGTGACCTGATCCCATCTCCGTTTCTCTTGGTGATCTGGATTGGGCTGATTAAGGAAAGCGATCCCGGAGAGCTGTCCCTTTTCCCTAAAAGCGGCTCGTGGATGGGACAGCAGATCACGCGCAGGGACGCGGATCGGAGGACAGGAAGGCGCGGCGTGCTGGGAAAACTGTGGGAGTAATACCAGAGTGTTACCTAGAAACAGCAGCATGCCAATACAACAGATAAGTGTGGTTCCGGCCAGGGAGACAGCCAGCAACGGCAAGAGCGCTGCTCGCTCCAAAGACAAGACCGAGGTGAGTTACTGACCTCTTAACTCTGTTTTTGTGCTTCTGAGGTGCCAGAAAAAACTCTCTAGGTTTATGTTTTTTTCCAGTTAAACCTTAACATTTCAGCTTTGTGTTGTCAGAAATCACTGATTAGTCATTAAGCAATGATCTAAATGACTGTATAAGAGGTTGCATATGTGTGTGCGAGGGTGCAAGTGTGCCTGTGTGTGTGTGTGTGTGTGCGTGTGTGTGTGTGTGTGTGAGTGAATGTGCGTGTGTCAGCCTCCATTATCAGCTGACAGTCTTTTCAACTCACTCTGTCGTTCGCATACAGTACATGTACAGTATGCACTCAGCAGCCTTTTATCACTGTTCCCCCACTTGAGAGCCTGACATCACGTCACATCATAGAACATCCCATCACCTCGCATCACCTCATGTTAAATCACATGAAAATATTATAATATTTCCTTTATTTGACAAGTAAATTTTTACATATACAAGGAATATATCCTCTGCATTTAACCAATCCTAACTAATTAGGAGCAGTGGTACACGTTGAGGGGTACTAGCAGGAGCACCTGGAAGAAACCCACACAAACACGGGGAGAACGTGCAAACTACACACAGAAAGGCCCTGCCCGGACCAGGGATCCAACCCAGTACTCAGCAGTGCCTACTTGCTGTGACCACCGAGCCACCGTGCCGCCATTCATGAGGCTATGAAGTGGCTTTGTCTGACAGAGTTAGGGACTTAAAGCAGAAAGGAAAACAAGGTCATCATCGCCATGCATGAACTAAAGAGTTGAGTTCTAATCAAAACTATAGAGTTTACAAACTCATTCTCATTCAAGTTAAATTGTGTATATTCGGTCTCTTGATTCTAGACACAAACAAGAATATTTTGTCGTTGCATGTATTTATTAAGGTAAAAACAGGAACTTAAAAAGTATTCGACATCTTTTTGGGAGTAACTGTAGTACAAAATGGTTTCACTTCCTCATATGAGGTCTGTTGTCATATTTTATGACACCCCTACCACCACCCCCCACCCGCATAGTTTCTGCTGGGAGATGTGCTTGAGAGGAAAGTTTGCTCTCTTAGCTTTTTAAGTCAACGGCCCAAAACAGTCTTGGTTAGTCTTTTCACTGTTCTAACAATCACCAACTCTGGTTTGGTCTAAATAAACCCATAATTCACAGAGCAGAATCTCTCTGCCATTGGTGACCTCTTTGTGAGAGCCAAGTGAGAGTTGCTGCCCAGCAGGCAGCTCGTTCTTCGGAGGCAGACCTTTAAATTAGCAAAACAAAAGGACAAAAATCGTCCCCAAAAAACAACAGGCGATGTATTCGGCCAATCAACCCCACCCTAGCGAGGCATACGAATGTTGATTGAGCTTCGATCTATTCGGTACAGCCCTATTTAGCATAATATCCTATGGTCATTCATTCATTCATTGCCGTACAGTGGTCACAAGGTCTGCATCTAAAAAGTCTTGACTGTTGGATTACTTTCTTTTTTAAATGACGTTTCGTTATTTGTTACATTAGGTGAAGTCTATATTTTCAGGGATCTAAATAAGGGAAAAATGCCCCTTCAACCCTAAAAAATAAAAATAGTCAATCAAGACACATACATGGGTTTTTTACTTGTCAAAACTATTTAAATTAAGTTAAAGCGATAAATAGGGCTGGGCGATATGGACCAAAAGTCATATCCCGATATATTTTGGCTGAATATCGATATACGATATATATCCCGATATTTCTTTTCCACAAACTGAGAGCAGTTCAGTCAAAGTCAAAGCCAAATATAACATGTCACAAGTAGTTTCATAGAAACAGACTATTTCAGTGAACAGTTGCAAAATCAAATGAATAAATAATAAACAGGTTATATATATCTATACAAAATATCTTCACACTTAGATTTTTGATAAATAATCATCAGTAATTTGGATATAATGACTAAGTGGGTAAAGGCAAATAATAGAACAGTTACAATATCACTTTACTGTAATGCAGCCTTTAAAACCAGGAAAAGACACTTATGGTCATATCACGATATTACGATATCCAAAATCTAAGACGATATCTAGTCTCATATCACGATATCGATATAATATCGATATATCGCCCAGCCCTAGCGATAAATATGGAGCAAAACGAGAAGTGCTGTTTCTAGATCCTTTAAAATTTACTATTTACTAAGTTGTTCAGTACAATCTATCAGGTGGAACAAGTTGTGTATAAGCTTTGTTTCTACCAAACTTCATTCTAATTTGAGGGAACTGACTTCACGAGAGCACAGGTCGTATGTAAATAGGTGAGGAGGAACCAGCCCAAGAAAAGAGTTATATAGAAAAGTAAATTGGTGGATACACCTGTTTAAAAATCCATAATTTTATGGGCAGCTGCCTGTGGTCAGAGTGAAGAGTGAACTATAACACAGACATGCAAATGTCTTTTGTAGCAGGACTGTTATAATAAATAAATAAATAACCCCCAGGATAGAGTGTGAGGATAGAATACTAATAATACTCTTTTTCTTTTTTTTTTATCAATGCTACTAGCTCTGCACTTCTTGCCCCTTCTGCAGTGTAATGGCTCTTATATACTAGAAGCATCCAAGGTAGCATGCACCATCGTGACGTCAAAATGACGTAATATCCTGACGGCGCGCCCGATTTATAGCGTGCGAGCAGAGGTTGCACACGGCTCTTTTTTTTTTTCAGCGGCGCGTGACAAAGCAGAACCAGGAGGCCTGAACAAGTTCGCCGACAACCGGATGCCAGGACTCTCAAGAGTGACTGCAAGTCTCTCTTGTAAACTTACTGGGTTCTTTTATGGTGAATGAAAGGCTTGATCCGACAAAGTAGGTCATCGAATCAAATTGAAGCATTGACAGCAATGCTGCTGCCAGTTCTGCCCTTGTCTATCTTTTTCTTCTTCTTCTAGTCTGTAGAAAGAGCAACGTCGGTAGCCTTTGCTCATTAGCGCCACCGCTGTTCAGGAGAAGACTACAACTAGTGCTCGAGAACCAGCGCAGGTATAAATAGTCACGGTTAGGTATAAAAGCAATAGATATAGGAACAATACACCCAGCAACACAAGTTGAAAACATAGAAAATGCAATTTTTATTTCACTGGACCAGTAAAATGTGGTTTTCCATGTTTTAGCCCATAAACTACAAATCCTTGATACTTAAATAATTTGAGAAATGTTGACATATTTGTCCTACTGTTCTAGGCATCCATTGGTTTCCATTTGTATCCATAATATGAAAAGAAATCAATTAGCACACTTTTGAAACTTTTATCTGTACTCCATCCCAGTAAACATCAAGTGTGCAAATACTTTCCTTAAAGTTTTCTGTCTGGTAGTTCATTTTCATACTGTACAGAAACAGGAAAAAATCAATGTCTGTCCTAGACCTGGAGTAAAAATACATTACATACATGCATACAAGAAACAAAAAAAACATTGTACAGCCTGCATTTGAAAGTGAAAAAAAGAAACCTTTACATTATTCATATGCAAAGAGCTAACTTCCTTTAAACAAACCACTTGAACTACAACTCAAAGTTGTAAAGGTTCTACTGAATATATTAAACATATCTGTAAAAAAACATCTACAGACTCACAAATCCACTGCAAGTGTAGATTTCAATATTGTTAATACTAAAGCTTCTTACTATAAGTGATTTTAGAAAGTCAACAAAAACAAACTAGAAATAAAGGAGAAATATGAGCCAAATAGATGGGGAATCTTTAAGGACAATTCCGGCGCAAAACAAACCTAGGGGTTATTACCTGATGTGTACCTACTCTGTCGCTCTCTGGGACATGTTTTCATGCTAATCGAATGAGTTTGGAGCTTTGACGAGGCTACCGCGGACCGCTGGTTAGCTTACAATGCTAGTATTTGGGGCATAGGGACACTCAAATTAAATCATTATTTAATACCACTAAAATGGCTCGAAATATCACCACACCATAACGTTAGCCTAATGAGTGTCCCTAAATGTGAACCGAAGCATTGACAACATTGTAAGTGTACAGATAGTTTATTAAAAAGATTATAAAGACAGTCGCGTTCATATTTACTTGCGGGAACCATCTTGGAAACCATTCATGACTAGTCGAACGCCGTGCAACGTGGAATCTCCATAGACAGTATTGGAATCTCAGACTTATTTGCACGGCGCTCGTTCTTCGACTAGTTATGACTGGTTTCCAAGATGGCTCCCGCAAGTAAACATGAACGCAACTGTCTTTAATGCTTTGGTTCACAATCCCCGGTCTCTGGGATGCTGACGCGCCACAACAACGGGACGGTTGGGGTTTATGCCGGGACGTGAACCCTGGTCTCCGGGGTGAAAGTCCTGTGTTGTTCAACCTATCCACCACCCCAACCAACCTCCTTACTTGGATTTTCGGCATTTAATACTACTCGCTACTGTAATCGTGCTGTGATCACGAAATATGCTTCCCATTGAAATTCATTAGTTTAAAAATCGTCCTCACCAACACAAAAAGAATTAGAAAAACGTGTCCTTGTACATGAATCTATAGATTAAATAATGTGACCATTTCACGAACTACTGAGAAATGCTGTAAATGCTAGCAGGTTTAGAGCCACTACTAAAAATAATAAATCATTTTGAAATCCTATTTGCTCTACTGAAAGAGCATGAAATCTTGCAAAACGTGCTTGTCTTTATAGCTTTGTTACATTCCATAGACTAAACATTTAATTGATTAAAATAACCATAAGTTGCAGCCATAATATTTACAGTCTATGGTTGCATCCCAGCTACTGACAGGAAATGTAAACACACCAATATTTAGTTTCATCAAGGCTGAATGTCATCGTGACACATTGTAATTGACTGACACAATGTTGAGCACTGAAATTAATTTTCAACTGGAAATGTCAAAGTGCCAACAGACCTTTCTGACATGTTGGTGGTTACCAGTTAGAAATGATATAACTAACCACATCACTGCCTCTTGAAAAAACTACTTACTACTTAACAATACTTCTTCAAAGTATTTGTATAACTTAACTCATGGTAAGGGAATAGTAAACATGAAGGGATTTTGGTAAGCACTGTTTCAAATAAGAATACACTAATGCACTGTTAGTAGCAGTGATCAGATCAGTAATTGGTAGAGAGTATTAAAAATAATGTTAACATTTAGTAAAAATAACCTTCATGGTGGTGAGACTGCTGCCATTAGATGTGTGGATCAACAGTAAATGTATACCTGGCAGTCACAGTTGATAAAAACCAAAGGCTCCTAGGGTTAACCTTTGAAATTCCATAGAAAATGGTTGGGGTCATTTTTGACCCCACGTATGGAAAAGTGCAGTACTGATACAAAACATGCAATTACTTAACAAATATAACAATTAGATACAAATCCAAATGGCCTCATGTCAAAGACAACCTATTTGAGGAATACATGGAAGATTAAATGATAAAAATGTAAAATTACAAAAATATTGCAAAAAAACAACCGCTGGGGTCATTTTTGACCCCACTTATGCATCTAAGGTTAAAATGATGAAGTGGCACAAACATCAATATCTTCTCAGAAATGCAAATGCAGACTAATGAAAAATATACACCTGAAGAGCACACATGCACAGTTGTTGATTTATCTATTTTTTTAAACCACATTATAGAGTATTATGGAATAATTGGCAGATAATCTGTTTCGTGACTCATAATAAATTGTTAAACTACCAAACATTACAAGCATGTGCCCATTGCCCAGTACATGTGTAGCCTACCACCCCGAGGACACTGCAGAATGTTTGCTTTGACTCCATGCAGGACTACTATTTAAACCTGGCTATCAGCAAATCCCTTGATCAGCTTAGAGGATGCAGTCTTCTACTTGTCAGCGTCTCTCTTATTTATTTCACTGATTTTGGTGTACCCACACCAGGGTCAGTGTGTGGGTTGGTACAGGCAAGCTCTGTGTTGCTTTTTTTATGTCAAGCAAAAAAAAATGTATAAAGAAGCCACCCACATGAGACGTTACAAACATGAACTTTGAACAATATAAATATCCTGTAAGATACATTAAACCTATAACTTTCATACTGCTACACCTATAGGCATTATACTTTATATAATATAAATATAAATACCAAAAATGCACAAACAGACCTCTTACATGTATTAAATACTATTTAAATATAGATTTAACTTAGCACTGTTTTTCTTAAAAATGACTGAGCTTGTTTATTAGCATTAAGGCCATCAGAGCTGTTGAGTATTTTATAGTTATTATACTCAACAAATTTCATCAAAAGATCAAAACAATATATTGATGAATTACATTTATTACCTGCGTAGCTAAAGTCATATGTATCTTATTCCTCTGTGCCATAGACCTCCATTGCGTCCAAAGTGAGGATGACATGTTCCCTCGCTACAATGAACATGAGAACTGTTTTGGTCTTTTCCTGGGATTTAATGGGAATGTATTGGAACATTTTCAGAATAACAACTGTTATCTTTTAAATCTAAAGTTCCTCCTGTGAATATACTATCAAAACACATCTCTTTTACTTTCACTCGATTTAGTACTTTTTTTTTTTTTTTACTGCCCACACACCAGGCAGTTGGCAGTGTGTGTGTGTGTGTGTGTGTGTGTGTGTGTGTGTGTGTGTGTGTGTGTGTGTGTGTGTGTGCGTGCGTGCGTGCGTGCGTGCGTGCGTGCGTGCGTGCGTGCGTGCGCGTGCGTAATTTTTCTGTCTCTGAGTTGTTATTTTGCCTTAACCACCGCAAATGACATATCAGTCCCGCCAACATAATTTCCAGTGTTCTTGTTTAATAAATAGGCCACCTGTTCATGTGTGTGTCTTTGTGTGTACTGTATATATATTTCTGTGTGTGTGTGCGTGCGTGCGTGTCAGAGACTAATTTCCAGACATTGCTCATACAGAATTCTGCATCTTCCCACAGTAAAGACAGCTGAGGCTGGAGGTGTGTTTTCCAGTAACATTATCAGTGTGATTTGGAAAAGTTGATTTAAGTAGGACAGGAAACGTAGGAGTGTTTCATCTCAGATTTCTTGTTGTAACAGGTAGTTTCTAACTATAGTATTCCCAACAAAGTGTTAAGACAACATTCTATGTTTAGACGCCTGCCAAGAGATTCTGATGTTTTTAGGCCAAAAACTGAGTAGAAATGCGGTCCACTCCTCATTCACTACAGTATATGGACCAAACCCATGCAGTAACCATATTGTCCCATTAATTTAATTGTTTTAAAACAACCAGTATTTAACTTGTGAAAACAGAGACACAGCTATATATATATATATATATATATATATATATATATATATATATATATATATATATATATATATATATATATATATATATATATATAGAGAGAGAGAGAAGCCGTTTACACCGACGTAACTATCCCTTTAAAATCTCTCAGTAACCAATGTTGGCAAATTGGGATTTTTATGATTTCTGCATCAATGTGACTTTGATTTGTCAGGTATTAACTCTGCTAAAATTACCCAAAACAAGACATTTCTGTTGGGTTATTTTATCCATTCATAATTTCTCAATTACTTTTCTAGAAAATGTAATATATATCATGATTGATAATATAACATTGCATATATGGTGATAAAGGGTTTGCCCGCTCGTAATCTGACCTTGTTTGAGAGTGTGTTGGTGTCTGGAAATAACCTTGGAAAACACATGATTCAGATACCAAGGAAGATTTTTTTTGTATGTGGTTGTTTGTGGTCATTATGTGTCAGTACTTGGTAACTTCTACACATAACTGTCTACTGGTAACTGAAACTTGTGTAAAAAGCTGCAGGCAGTAAATGTCAGTGGGTTGAGTTTAAGGTTGATTTTGGACAATTGGCGCTCTTGGAAGTTCTAGAAATAGTGCTATTAGTTTGCTTTAAATAGAGACACATTGCAAAGCAGCATCTTGCACACTTAGAGGATGCCAAGCAGGTAATAGGATTGGCTGGCTTTAGCTTGGGTCACAATGAAGGACATGTGGCCACGCATGATTCCTGATGCTGGATTTTAACCAATCAACGCACAGCCAGTCATTGAATAACACTGAATACTATAGAACATGAATGATGGTAAAAGGTGCTTTGTTTAATTATGTTTTTGTTTTTATTGCCGATTAAAGCATTGATTTGTCCAATTTGTCTATCTTTAGCTACTTCAACGACTGAAAATTTAAGGAATGGTCCTTCATTTCTCACATTTCACTTATTTTGGGCGCCTTTGTAGAGAACTTCTAGTTTGAAAAGTTAAAGCAACACTAGAGAACTTTTCCCGCTTCGGTCCCCCTACAAGCGGAATTGTCCATTACATTACATTATGCAAGTTTGCCAGATCGGGTAGCAGATCTGTAGTTCGAATGAACTGGACAATGTAATGTCTTTTCTTTATTTTATAATATTTTAAATGAAATGTCTTAGAAAACAGGACATTTGAAGACATCACCCTTTAACTATTTTTCTGACATTTTAAAGACGAAACTATGAATCAATTTACTGAAAAAATAATCAGCAGATTATTTCATGATGAAAATAATCTACTGCAGATCACACTAAAATGTTATGGTGAGACAAAGAAGCCCTTAGCTCCTGTGTTGAAGTAAGTGCACTGAAATATTGTTTTAATATGTTATAAATGTTATATCTAGTGTTGTGTGCCAGAGAAATTGCTGGTTTAAACTCCTCAGGCTACATTGCCACGTGTCACATACTTGTCTGTGTTCTCTAATGATTTCCTGTCTCTCCTTCTCCCTGCAGGGGAGGAAGGCCCCCGGGCGCTCAGGGAGTCGATCCAGCAACATCTCCAAGGTAACCGTTGAGTGTCATCCAGCTTAAAGAGCCAATATCAAGGTCACAGTTCACAATATATGGTAGCATCGTTTTCCCAAGCAGAATCTCATAAATCTGCATAAATGCAAATGGTAGAAGTGTTACTAACAATCAATATACGGTTGCTCTAAGTACACACTGTTTTTGACTCCCCCGATGCACGTTTTTTCATATTAACTATGAATCAAATGACTATGAGTAATGTGAAAGCCACAGAGTCAACTCTTGCAGCTCAACAGGTCACGTAAGCCTTTTAGCATCTTTTAGAAAAGAATTTGTATAACGACTAGCAAATTAACATTTTTAACAGGAGTAGGGAGCTTCTTTTAGCAAAAACAGTTCAATTCAATTCAATTCAAATCACTTTATTCATCCCGAGGGGGTAATTAAAACGCTCAAACCAAAGATAAAGTTCAATCAGGAAAAAGTCAACAACTAGCTATTGCATGTAAATCTTTATTTTGATTATCTGGTTATTGGAAAGTGGGTTTTGATGTTGTGATGTTTTATTAAACTAGTGATAGTTATTGAAGTTGATTGTTGTATTTTCAAACCAACATGAAAGCTAATTTGAGCCTGTTGGATGTTTCAGGCCAGCAACTCTACAACAGGTCTAACTACAGCCTCTAGAACATCAATCACGCCGTCTTCTCAGGACATATGCAGGTGAGCCAGCTGTTTTACCAAGTTTTCTTGACTATCTTTAAAAAAAATCTCTCTTTAAGCCACATCCACAGTTCTCTCTGGGATATTAACATGCATATTTTAAAACTTTTTCTCCACTAAGTTTGAGACTGAATTGGTATGGTCTGCTGCACGCAGAGGGCATTAAAAAAATTAAAATGGATGCTGGAATCCAATGGTGCTCCCAAAGCACAATCAATGAGGGGAAGATGGCTGATTGCAGTAATGGGATCCTTTAGCTTATTATATTCACTAATGGTGTGGTCGTCACGCTGACAGGCTCAGTCCTGTGGTTTCAAGGCTGAGAGGACACTGTTTTTTTATTTTTTTATTATTATAGCAGTGTGGACAAATGTGATGTATGTGAGTGCTTGGACCTCCATTTGTGTACACTATGCTCATATTAATCCATATTCACCCTTTCCTATTCTGATTACCCAGCATGATAATTAGTCAAAATCTTTGACATTTTGTTTTCACTTCATTATTCAGTTGTACATCATGTCATGAATGAAGATTTTTATTATTTTATTATTATTTTGCCCTAACTACTGCGAATGACATATCAGTCCCGCCAACATAATTTCCAGTCAACATGGAAGCTGGTGGAGTTTTAAGGAACAACTAATTTAATGTTTTTCACATTGATCGGAAAAAAACAATATGCTGAATTTAGACTTCTTGTTTCTTGTAAGTTGACTTACGGCAACCTGTAGAGCTGCATCTCATCCACACTTGGTTATTTTTTTGACTTATAGGGATATGACACCGCCATTCTTACCTATAAATCTCTGATCAGCTCTGTTTAAACAGGAAACAGCCTTAATTCAATCAGTGAAAAATAAGAAAAGGTCCTTGTGAAAAGTGTTGACAGTGAGGTCTGTGGATTTTCCAGAATAATGGGGACAGATTCTGGAAAAAGCTGCTGCTTTTGACTGTCTTTAATGTAACACACAAAGGAAATCCAATTCACCTCCATTATATTAGGGTGAAAGCAGAAATCTCAGAGACATATCTCAAAACCTGGGCATATAAACACAAAACCTTCTGCATTGCTAGATAGTAGGTAACTTATAAAATACTGTACGTCTTCTTTAATTTGGGTGAACTGACCATTTCAGCCCATTTGTTGAGTTAATGTCATCACATTCATGTCTTTTCCATTTTCTTTCACCTTATTTTTTACCCATCTCCATCTCTCTGTTTGCGTGTATGTTTAGTTCTAGCCAGCTGACCCGTTTAGAGGAGGATGTTTCTGAATCGCACAAACACAACAAGCACACACACGCCTCTGTGATGGCCGTCACCAGCACAACTGTGGGCTCGTCAGCTCAGGTGCAGAAGAAGCAGGTGAAGCGCCGTCACCGCCGCAAGAGGAACAGCTGCACCACCTACGACGGCTTGGAAACCAACGGCAAACAGGAGCAGACCGAACTTAACTGGGACCGCAGCGAGCATGGGGAGAAGAGGGAGCGGCCTGTCAAGAACCAGAGAGAGCTCCCACCTCGCCTCCGCTGCTCAGGGGCCCCCCAGTCAGACTCCACCTCTGAGGATGAGGCGTGGCGCGAGGCCCGCAGCTGGAGCAAAGAGAAAGCCCGAAGAGTGCGCCGCCGCAGCGGAAGCAGCCGAGAGAGGGACGGGGCGAACTGGGATAAAGGAGGGGAAGACAAAGCTGTGGAGCTGCAGTCGGTGGGCTCAGATGAAGGGAGGGAGAACCGGTCTCTGGTGGAGGACAACGAAGGCCTTAAAAAGCGCCACAGCAGCAGAGCCTCGATGAAGAGAGATGGCCACGTTTCACAAAGAGAAAGCTCACACTGCACGGGTAAAGAGAAGTGCTACAAGTCAGGAGACAGCTCCTCATTGGCAGAGGACTGCGAGAAGCTCATCACCAAGAGATACCAGGAAAGGGGGTCAGGGGGTGGAGACATGTCAGTGCCCATATCACAGAAACGCTGCGGTATAAATGGAGGCACACAACAGGAGTACTCTGAGGACTCAGCGATGGAGCTCTGCAGGTTAGTTTGTGAGCCTTATACTGTACGAGTGTAGGTGTGTGTGTGCACTATAAGTTCAACTTCAACTTTATTGTCCAAAGAGGGAAATCCTCTTGGTCAGGGGATGCAAAAGATACCCCAAAAACAAAGAAAATATTAAATAGGCTACATATCATGACCTGTTCTTGTGTGTGTGTGTGTGTGTGTGTGTGTGTGTGTGTGTGTGTGTGTGTGTGTGTGTGTGTGTGTGTGTGTGTGTGTGTGTGTGTGTGTGTGTGTGTGTGTGTGTGTAGGATCTGCCACTGTGAGGGGGATGACGAGTGCCCATTGATAATGCCTTGTCGCTGCACGGGGAGCCTGAGTTTCGTCCACCGGACCTGTCTCAACCAGTGGATCAAATCCTCAGACACTCACTGCTGTGAACTCTGCAAGTTTGACTTCATTATGGAGACAAAGCTCAAACCTTTACGCATGGTAGGCACACGTTCATAAATCTCGTTCACAGCTATGAACTGGGATATACTGTCAGGCTGTAATAATTACGGAGTGTCTATTTGCACCCCCGGTACGAATAGCTTCGGCCACACAGCTGAGCTATTCACACCCTGTGACGTAACAACAAAAAACACCTTGCTCAGGTGCACCTAAATCATGGCGGACTTTCATCTGCCATGACAGCAGAAACTGGCATATTAGGAAAGTTTAGTCTCTAAAGTTTATAACAATTTAATTTCTAGCGGAAAATGGATACTATAGTTGCGCTTTCTGTCTTCAGTGAAAGCATACAACTGTTAGTCTGTTAGTTAGTACCTATTTTTTTGTATACAGTACGGTTACCTAGCAACCGAGGCTTGAAGAAATCAACTGGTAAAGAGTTGTCCACCATTATGTAAATTGCTAGGTGAGTGGTTAGAGTGCTTACCTTTGGTATGGGAGTTTGGAGTTCAATTCTCCTGTAAGGTGATTTTTTTAATTTTTTTTTTTTTTTAATTTTGGATTAGATAATTTGCATGGAATTGCGCAAGTCAGGGCCCACAGGGTGGTAGGGGAAGACTCATGAATATGCCTGCTCTGGTTGGGTTGGTTAGGTTTAGGCAAGAGGAGTGGGATTGGTTATGGTTAGGGTAAGAATGTCAGGGCGATAATATTCCAAAAAGGTGTAATACATGAGTAGTATGGATAACTGTGTGTAAATATATGCCAAGGTACTGTAAATGCACAGGGGTGCAAATAGCATACATTGATATTTGTACCAGACGGGGTATTAATAGAACACATTGCTGTGTGCACTGGCGGGGTACAAATAGCATTAATTTCTAATTGCACCAAGGTACAAATAGCACTTCTAATTGCACCAGGGTACGAATAGCATACACTGCTAATTGTACCAGGGGTGCAAATAGCCTCACCCTAATAATTAACACCCTCTCTCTTCTCTCTCTCTCTCTCTCTCTCTCTCTCTCTCTCTCTCTCTCTCTCTCTCTCTCTCTCTCTCTCTCTCTCTCCCCCCTTCAACCAATGTTGCCTCTCATCCCCTCTCCATCTCCATCCCTCCGTCTTCCAGTGGGAGAGGCTACACATGTCGAAGAGCGAGAGGAGGAAGATCTTCTGTTCAGTGTTGTTTCACCTAATAGCAATAGTGTGTATGTTGTGGTCCGTCCATGTTCTGGTCAAAAGAACCATGGAAGAGATCAGACTTGGGAAGAACGGTGAGTACTTTGCCCCACTCCCTCTCAACATACCAGAGATATGCAGAGTAAAAGTCCTATGATCCATGGCAAATTAAAGGTACCATGGGGAGTTTTTAATTCTAAAACCTAATTCCTCCTCTAAAGTTACTGTGAGTAAGGCCTAATAAACATTTTCTACCTCAATAAATGTTTGGAAACCTTACATATTTAAAAAAAAAGAAATCATCACCATGCACTTTCCCTGTTCTTTACAATTCAAGATGAAGATTTCAAAGGTTTTATTTCTCACGTTGTCATACAAAATGTGCAGTAAAATGCAGGGTGGCATTGAATAAAATAAGAATTAGAAAAGGAGTAAACATACAAATTAAAAAATGTATCTAAATGATCATAGTAGTAGTAGTATTAGGAGGAGGAGTGGGTTGTGCAATTTTTTTACTATATAAAATGTTAAATGGACATAGGTCACTGTTGTAAGTACGAAAGACTGTAAAAATGTATTACTGCCCTCTGCAGAAATTTGTTTCACATCCCGTCACCCAATACAAACAATCAGGGGTGTTGGACTGGGGGTAAAACCGATACTGATTACCAGGGCCCAAGGGGAGAGAGGGCCCTTGAAAAGTCTGGAATATATTTCACCTGGATATTTTAATTTCCTAATTAAATTTCATAATGCATGTCAGATAAAATGTAAATTTAGTGTATCGGCTGAATAACTTGGTTGATTGACTGACTACATTTTGTATACAAAAAAAGACTATCTAGGGTCTCACCCACCCCTTGCTAATGCGCCAAATGGTTTAGTCCATCTGCACGCATTTTGTTTATGTTAGTTCTCTGCTGGACCGCAAACTTCTGCTGTAGACATTCTCAAAGAAAGCCAAATCAGGCTAACAAAAAGAAAGGAAAGACAGGAGAAGGAGAGAAAACAAAAGGAGGGGAAACAATTGGTAACTGACTTATTTTCAAAGAAAGGTGAGCACAAACTAAAAAACAAAATCCATGGTGCTAAACTGCTTGAATATCTCTGCGACCGTTACTGCTAAAAACGAACTGAGACAACCCATTGAAAGAGCAGAACATACACTTTCAAATGATAATTTGGTTATACATGTAATCTGAGGTAAAGGCTAAATAGATAAACTACACTAACAGTACTGTTTGCATATAACACACCATTGCAATAGCCTAATTTAAAACATGTTTAATTTTAAAGGTCCCATGGCATGAAAATTTCACTTTATGAGGTTTTTTAACATTAATATGAGTTCCCCCAGCCTGTCTATGGTCCCCCAGTGGCTAGAAATGGTGATAGGTGTAAACCGAACCCTGGGTATCCTGCTCTGCCTTTGAGAAAATGAAAGCTCAGATGAGCCGTTTTGGAATCTGCTTGTTATGAGGTCATAACAAGCAAGGTTACCTCCCCTTTCTCTGCTTTGCCCGCCCAGAGAATTTGGCCAACCCATGAGAGAGAGACATAATGGCTTTCAAACGAGAAAAGTGGCAGTTGGTCAAGGCCACACCCCCACCCTCCACCTTGCCCCTCCCACTCTCCTCCTCAATAGCTTCAGACACAGAAATGGCACATCCTAAGGAAAGCTCATTGTGGGACTGGCTCTAGTGGCTGTAATTCTGCACCACGGCTGAATTATGGCAAAGAGACTTCAGATACAGTATTAGGGGACCACTAAGGTCTATATAAAAGCATCCAAAGAGCACCATGTCATGGGACCTTTAAATGAATAGGCTATAATGTCTATAATTAGCAATAATAGGCTAATCAGTGTCATATCCACTTGGTAGCTCATCGGTAGATACATATCATGTCAACATTATAGTTATGTCAGATTCAATAGAAGCAGATCTTAACATTGTGACAGACCCCTCATCCTCCTCTTTGGATTTGAGATAAGGGAAGCTTATATCAAAATTAAAGCAAACCATCTTTAGCCATTTTGACTGAAAGGTGTTAAGTAACACTAACATCTTAGTGTGTTTTATTATATTAGGTTACAATTAGGATAAGAGGTGGGGGGGGGTCCATCAGGACTGCCTATGCATAGGGCCCAGGGTCTTGTGCTACGCCCTGCAAACAATATAGGACCATTAAAGCAACACTAGAGAACTTTTCCTGCTTCGGTCCCCCTACAGGATGGAAGCGGAATTGTTCATTACATTACATTATGTAAGTTTGCCGGATCGGGTAGCGGATCTGTAATTAATTCGAATGTACTGGACAATCTAAGGTAATGGCCAATTCCGCTTCCAACCTGTAGGGGGACCGAAGCAGGAAAAGTTACTTAGTCTTGCTTTAAAACACTACACCGCTAGCCTAGAAATCTAGACTCCCCCTAGTGGCAGCAAATTTATTTGGCAGCCAGGGGGGGGTCTAGGCACTCTCCGTTGACTTTCAAGCTGCAAAAACCAAATTTTGGTCAGGCCAATCACATTGTGTATAGAGTCGGTGGGCGGGGCTTATGGCTGCTGCTGCTGGGACCAGCGGACTTCTGGAAGACTTGGAGTTAAGATTTTCTTTGATAAAAGAACAAAGAACGGCACAGAAATCATTCTTAAAAAAGGAAGATGTGTTCGGAGTTTTGCCGACCGGATATGGCAAAAGTTTAATCTATCAACTAGCTCCACTACCTTCTTCATTGCTCTGCCTGGTTGTAGCGCTATCCTATTACGTGAAGAGGGAATTTGAAAGACAACCGTTTATCCCGCCCCTCGGATCGAGCTCAGTCAATGGTGAGTTCCCAGACCCTACATCTGGATGTGGGTCTGGCTTGTCAGGCTACTACACCGCAGCACCACTTGTGGTCAAAAACTCCACAGGGTACTTTCAACCTTTTCACCTGTTGATCTTTACACCTGTCTGACTCTGGTGATGTGATTTTGAAGATACATTTCCTGTGTAGTTATTCAATGTATTCATGTTTTCTCTAAATCTAGTGAAACTAGTGTAAGATATGTGTGTGTGAGGTCTAGCTAGAGTGAAGACATCTTCAATGTTCTTGACTCCAATTTATTTGTAATTTTACCCAGTTTAACATATTGATGCATACAAAGACTTAAATTATACCATGATATTTAAAAATGACCAGACGCTCGTGTTGAGGCAAATGAGGCAACAAAGTACATTAGCTTTAAAACAAAGTCACAGCTATATCAATGACATTCAATTGATTTGTAGATTTATTGGTTATGATAATGTTAGGACCTGAAAACCACAAAAATTATGTGGGCATTGAGCTAAACTTCATGTTTTAGCTCAACCTTACATGACAACAGACCACAATGTTTGATAAATGTCCCACTTTTTAGGCAGTTGTTGGTTGGAAAATCTATGTGTTTGTAAGACTTGAAATTTGTTTGGCATAGATAATCCATCAAAGTGAACACGTACCACGTTTTCATGTTATGGTGTAATCATATGTTACATTATGATACATTCATCACACTGTAATGCAGTTAAGGACAGTGTTATTTGAAAACTTTCCAACATTCGAGTTTTGAGAGAAAAGCATTTCATTCAGGAGCAAGAACTACAGTATGTTCCAAAATGAAACCCAGAAAAACAAACTGTGAACAAACAACAAATATTGTAAGATCGGGGGCCCGTTTCAGAAAGCAGGTTTAGTGAAAACTCTGAGTTTATTAACCCTGATGAGGGAAACTCTGGGTGTTCTGTTTCAGAAAGAGAGGTTAATCAAACCTGAGAGAGAGGGGGAAGTCCAGCCCGTTTCAGAAAGAGAGGTAACTTAACCTCAGAGTTACTATGGTAACTGAGCCTGTGAACCTAACTTGGTCGGGAGCAGGTTTTCTTCTCTCAGTCTCCTCCCTCTGACACAGCACTCTTTCATTTCCTCATTCATTCATTCAGTCTGTATCAGGCACATTTTAGCACAGTTTATCTACATGAATAAAAAAAATTGTGTTGGTTTATTTACCATGTTAGGCAGGCTATAAAATGTTTTTTTATTTTCTAAAAACATGGTATTTCCTCTTGTCGACGACCCCGTTGATGAAGAAGCTGTATTACTTCTGCTTTACTTCGCAGGGTGTTGTTATATGTTGGGAGATAATATTGAAGCCCCGACATTTTAATTTTCAGATAACTTCCTATTTGAGCGGTATCGTTTTTCTTCACAGTCTATCAGTTATGCAGCCTACATAACCTTATCCGTCCTCATATCACTGATGTCACCCATTTTATGCTCTTACATCCCAGCAGATTATTTTTGTTGCACTACGTTTTTTTTGCAAACAGCAATTTTCTTTACAACAAAGCCACTGTATAGCAAAGCAATGTCAGAAGAGTGTGACTCGCTCTGAAACATGTTTTAAACGTTTTTGTAG
The DNA here is from genome assembly GCF_004354835.1 of Perca flavescens. Taxonomy (NCBI): domain Eukaryota; kingdom Metazoa; phylum Chordata; class Actinopteri; order Perciformes; family Percidae; genus Perca; species Perca flavescens. The sequence goes on along the minus strand of NC_041332.1, from coordinate 30,125,568 downwards.
TGTTCCCTGGACACAAACCAGTAAGAGCCATTAAAAAGGAGTTCCACAGTATTACAGGTGAATGATGTAAACCCTTTGAAATAAAAGGTTATGAATTATAATTCTGTTAATGATGGTGCTGCAGCCTCAGTGGGATTAGTAGGCGTAGTACTTTTTCATCCGCAGTATTGCACCTAAATGCAATAGATTATAGGTTCAATACCATTTCACCAGTAATATTAGACTATACTTATGATTAACTATGGTATACACTATATCGGAACTAACGCATTTACTCTAGCAGCAATTTTCTCCCACGCAAATTCTCTCTCTTTTGCAGCAGCCGCTGTGTTGTTTTTTTAACTCACTATTTGTGTGCATGAGTATTTCTGCTGAAAACGTGTATATCTTGTGTAGAATCCAGGACCGGCAGGGCAGAGGGAAGTTTCAGGGAGCAAAGACAAAGTATTTAGATGAAGTGAGCTGGTTTGACCATGGAGATGGGAAATGCTCCCTTAGCTTCGTGTGTGACCGGCGTGCACACTCGGTGCCTTATTAGGTGCCACTTAAATGACTGTGCTTCTCTCTGATGCTCTGAAAACAGACGTTAGAGGGAACTGAAACATCGCCGCACGGGACGCTAGTTAACACTACACTCGACAGCAGCTAACGTTAGCCTACCGTTAGCTAGCAGCTGGAGTAAACACGGTTAAAATGCTGACAGCTAAACGGTGTAAAAGTGTCTGTATTTCACTGGTGAGGATTCTAACACCAGACTGTAGCTGCCGTTGTCTGAAAAACAGACTCAGCCTGAAATAAGTTATTGTTATTACATTTTTAATAAATCATTTAATTTTGACCCTGTGGCCTTAGCAATACACAAGCCGTTCTTTAATGGCGCCTTGTGCTTGTCAACTTTTTATTGTTTTATATTTTTGAACAGACAAATACAATTGAACAAGGTGCTCCTTTTTTAAATAGAGAGAGAGAGAGAGAGAGATGTCACCTTTTTCAGCCCTTCTGAATTTGCAGGTATGATTTTAATATAACATTATAGTCATTATGGCCCCTGTGGGAGCTAAGCTGTCGAAGCTGTCCTTAATGGCATTTTTTTCCCCCTTACATTACTTTTACTTTTATACTTTAAGTAGTTTTAAAACCAGTACTTTTACACTTTTACTTGAGTAAAAAGCTTGAGTTGATACTTCTACAGAAGTCTTTTCAAACCCTAGTATCTCTACTTCTACTTGAGTAATGAATGTAATGAATACTTTTGACACCTCTGGTTAAACCTCCTTCTTGAAACGGCCCCCACGTCAAGTTTTTAGATGTCAGAGTTCATTTAACAACAACAATTTACCAGTTGACAATGCATGTCTCTGCTCATAATGTCATCACCACAAGATGAAACCATAAATTAGAGGAAAACACTTTGACTGATAACCTACACCACAGTCTCTACAAACTGACTGTTACACTGTACTGAAATAAAAACGTCTTAGGAAAGCAAGTTTGAAGGCAGGGCAATAGTTTCAGTGATGTGAAGAAGAATAATTTATAAGTTTCGGTTTTCCGGCTAAAACATCTAAAACCACCAGTGTGTACTTTCAAGAAAATGTGATGATTATGTTAATTTTCTCTAAGTGAGCAGGTAGTTCAGGGTTTTACTGTCAGGTCACATGATGGTCGTTACAGTCTGATGCACACATTAGCTTCAATTCTATTTGAGTTCGTCACAATTTGCATCATTGTTAAAGTGAAATTAGACCCCTCAGTGCTTTTGTGTTAATTGTTGGTGTGGTGTGTTGTGATTATAGCAGTATCTGTATGTTATGTTATGTGTGTATATATATATACATACAGTACAGGCCAAAAGTTTGGACACACCTTCTCATTCAATGTGTTTCCTTTTTATTTTCATGACTATTTACATTGTAGATTCTCACTGAAGGCATCAAAACTATGAATGAACACATATGGAATTATGTACTTAACAAAAAAGTGTGAAATAACTGAAAACATGTCTTACATTTTAGATTCTTCAAAGTAGCCACCCTTTGCTTTTTTTATTAATAAGGGAAAAAATTCCACTAATTAACCCTGACAAAGCACACCTGTGAAGTGAAAACCATTTCAGGTGACTACCTCATGAAGCTCATTGAGAGAACACCAAGGGTTTGCAGAGTTATCAAAAAAGCAAAGGGTGGCTACTTTGAAGAATCTAAAATATAAGACATGTTTTCAGTTATTTCACACTTTTTTGTTAAGTACATAATTCCATATGTGTTCATTCATAGTTTTGATGCCTTCAGTGAGAATCTACAATGTAAATAGTCATGAAAATAAAGAAACACATTGAATGAGAAGGTGTGTCCAAACCTTTGGCCTGTACTGTATGTATATATATATAATTAATTGCATTTAATAAATAATTGCATAGAACACGTTTATTCAGAGATTGTAGAAATAAAGAGAAATTACACTCGCTCTTGATTGCAGACGAGTTATGGAGAGTTTCTCTTCTGAAGTACTATAAGTACCATGCGCCAAATGGTAAGCACAGCTCTGCACACAACACCATCATGATCCATCGCACGTCCTGCAGTTTGACTAACAGCAGCTCTGTGTGTGTGTGTGTGTGTGTGTGTGTGTGTGTGTGTGTGTGTGTGTGTGTGTGTGTGTGTGTGTGTGTGTGTGTGTGTGTGTGTGTGTGTGTGTGTGTGTGTGCGCACGCGCGCGCCCACGTCCTTAGGTGTGCTGGAGTGGCCCTTCTGGACCAAGCTGATTGTGGTGGCCATAGGCCTCACAGGCGGCCTCATCTTCATGTACATCCAGTGTAAAATCTACCTGCAGCTATGGCGCCGCCTCAAGGCCTTCAACCGCATAATCACTGTGCAGAACTGCCCCGAGAAAGACCTGCACAACCACCAGGACCGACCCAGTGCCCTGCCTAACGGCAGGCACGAAACTGTGGAGGTTCCGGTCAGTCCGGGCCCCATCCCGGCTCCAGAGGCACAGATTGACTCGGACATGTCTGTGGAGGCTGCGGTGGCGCCGGCACAAAACCCCGTCTGACCAATTTTCCTCACGCTCAGAAAGAGTCCTGAACACATCCTGCCCATCCAACAACACAAGCCGGTGTGAGCAGCGTGTGATTTAGACTTGTACAGTGTTTTAGTGTTGTACATCTCAGCTCTTGTGCTGATCTTGAGACACAACAGACATATTTAAAGTCCTTCAGTGATCTAGCAAAAAAACTGAAAGGCTAAAGGGCTGTCGTGACGTGAATGTGCAAAGTAAAAAACAAAAATTGTGGCAGGCCAGAAAACGGAGAGAAGAGGAGGTGAGGAGATGTAAAGGAAAATAAAGCCATCAGCAAGAGACATTTGTAAAGACTACAAGTTGTGTGCTATATTTAGTTTTAGTTTGGTATGCACATTCTTAAACTGCACAGACATGAGTTAAAGGTGTGGATGCTATTAACGGTCTCAGTATGCTTCAAACCAACCTCAGAGACACTTCTTACAACTACGTCTTAAGGCCACACGTGGTTGCTAAGTGGAAACTCAGCGGTCTGCTAAGTGGAAAATCTGCTGCGAGATGCGAGGAATTGTACAAACAGGGATAATGGTGCACACTCTCTGAAGTTATGCAGATATCAGCACAGAGACAGCATACCATTCTACTTTGGGTTTCTGATAGGTAAAGTTTTTGGATGCAGCCCGGGGTTCCAGATACTTCAGCTATATTTATACCGCCAGCATCTGCAATGGTTCGGTCCGTGACGTACAGTAAATGTCTTCATCTGCCCATGTCTGTGACTTGTCCGTGTCCTGGCCTAGTTGGTGGTGTACGCACCTCTAGCTGATTTGCCAAGGAGAAGAAAAGAAAAAGTGGGATGAGGACAGTAAAGGCTGAACTTTGTAAATTTCAAAAGACAGAGCACAGTGTTAAAGGAGGAAAATCCCGGTCTTTAAGAATACAAAGACCACCAAACCACGACCAACTGGAGTAGAGGGTGGATTGGGAAATACACGTGACGCACACAAATAAGGTATGAATAGAACCGCGTGTGTGCGAGTGACTGATTAAGTCCGCAGACGCCGAATGCGATCAGTATGTCCAAGACTTTAGACGATACTATAAGCACTTACAAAAGCCCTGTAAGGCTGGGGGAAGGTTAAAAAAGCAGACATCTAACAACTAAAGTGTCATAGTTTTCCCAAACAGCTACCCTCATCTTAAACATGGTGTCACAGAGACGTGGTAATCATCAAAATGGAAATGATGGCACACACTTTGGGACAGTATCTCCTCATAGGAATTCATGCCGTTGCATTTGGTTGTGTAAAGAATGGAAAAGAAGAGCTTGAGAAAAGAAGTTTATACTGTAGCCTGCCTACTTTCACACCCCCGCACACTTGGCCAACCGTTCTGTGAAGTGTGACATGCTAAAGCAGCTTTGAGATGCTGTTAGACAGTCCAACAAGCGCTTTGTTTGAAGCATACGGAGGCCTTCTGAACAATCAGGTCTTCAGACACCAAAGAGTAATGATATGACAAGTGGAGGAACAATTATTTAAACTGTATATTTAGCTCAGTCTGAAATCTGAAAATGTAATGTTTTGAAAAAGCTTAATTTATTTATCGTAGGTGAGTTTTGAACATTTCTTAAAAAAAGACAATGTCAAGTAGCCCCGTTGTTTATGATGTTTTGTTTGACAGTTTGCAGCTTTATGGAGGTCCCCCTCCGCGAGGTCCTGATATTTATACATTTATGTAATTAGAGCTTTCATGGATGGCATACATTAATGATTTTACATTAAACTTGACACACTGTGTGAGTGACTGACCGGTTAATAAAAAAAAGATGATGTTTACACTCGTCCACTTTTCTACAGGTTTAATTTGGGGGTTTTACCAGTGTCATGTCACAGAAAAATAACATTTTCTCTGTGTCTTAGAGCCACAGCAACATTAGAGCACTTAACATCTTTGTCAAAACCTTTTTTTAAATCTGTGATTGGATAAAATGGGAGTATTGAGGTTACATACAATTCATATTTGTGCAATAAACAATGAATTTAGAACCCCTTCACAGGCTGGTGTGAAGTTACTGAGCAATGAGAAGACTATAAAGGAGGGCTGTCTGATAGCATTCTTGTTTTCCATCTCTGAGAGTTTGGCACCATCTTCTGGACAGTCAAGGAGCAGCAACATTTTACCCACACAGGCACAAAAACACACCTTTTCTAGAAAAAAGTCTTTGCTGAATGCAATCTGACGCTCAGTCTCACAGTCAGCTGTCCTGAACGGACGACCTGAGCTTGGAGCTACAGCCTCGGTTTCAGTCCGACATCAGCACCATCTCATCCAGCTGCTCATCCTCCAAGTCATCTTCATCATCCTCATTATCATCTTCTGCGTCCTCATGTTTCTCCTCTTTTTCATTCTTTGTTTCCAAATCTTTGTTAGACACCTTTCGCAGTTTAATATTTGGAAGTTTCTTCAGATCACCATTCCACTCTCTGCCAAAATAAAAAATCAACAAATGTCATCAAACATGATTAGAAAGAATGTTTGTGAATCCTCACGTCACATGCAAATCCTATGCTTAAAATCACAATTTAATTTAAGGTACTTTGAATTTTTAAGTATGTCAATATTTGAGGGTTTTTTTTTTTATCCATTCAGTGTAAGGGAAATTTAAAAATCAGCATATTATGGAGGTAAAGACTATCAAGACTCATCAAGCTGAATAACTACAGCCACTTCTCAAATACATGCATACAAACATAATAAAACAGAAAATGTCATTTCTACCCACTAACCTGAATGTTTTCAGATTTTTTGCATTAATGATGTCTGGAATCTCTGAAGAAAAGAAAACATAGGATCATGGAGGATTTCCCAACACTGAATGTGTGCATGCATCCATTTACATGATGAGGACTCACCAAACCCGATGCCCTCATACTGCACTCGCTCTCGCTCTACACTCTGTTTGATGACAGCTTCTCTGGCACCATGGAGACGACCCTGCCGACCTTTGATCCCATTCATCAGCTCAATCTGCTCAAGTTCCGAATCGAACCTTCGGAGGTATCTACACACACACATACACACTGAAATGCTGATTTAATTCTACTTTTATTTGTTTAACGTTCAAATATGTTAATGCTTTTAAAATTGAAAATGATGAGTGTCAAAAACTAAATGAACATAAATCACAAGTCTTCAACCTTTCAACGATATCACAGGCATCTTTTTTGGTGTAAGTGGTCTTTTCTGGATCCAACTGTTCCTGAAACCACAACAGCTTCTCACCTGGAGACAAATCAATAAAAGAAAGACTAGGCCTTGTCCCAGAAATTATTGCGATAAACGATAATATTATTGTTCGGAGACCATTTTCATCTAATATAATAATAGGTACACCTTTTCAAAGATCAATCAACTTTTATTTCTAAAGAATATTTAACACTGGAACTGGAAGACATTTTAAATATCCACAATAAATCAACAAAACAACCAAAAACTATAAATAAAATGGACTCTCAGTCTCCGTTTACAAAAAATGCACTTGAATAAAAACCAAACACAACTAAAAACAATAAACTAAATGGATTTTTTTCCAGCTGCGATAATTTCCATTTAAAAATGATTGAACTCATTTTTATTTATCATGCAATTAATTGATTTATTGCATATTGCGACAGGCCTAAGAAAGACATGGTATTTAATGGAGCGCGATTTTATCCTCACAGTCAGCAAGTGTGTTTAATATATATATATATATATATATATATATATATATATATATATATATATGAATGTATAAAATATTATATATATTCATAATATAAATATATATATTCATAATATAAAAATATTTCAATTTCAATTCAATTTTATTTATAGTATCAAATCATAACAAAAGTTATCTCGATACACTTTACAGATAGAGTAGGTCTAGACCACACTCTATAAATTCCAAAACCCCAACAATTACAGTAATTCCCTCAAGAGCAAGCATTAGCAGTGGCTATTGCGACAGTGGCAAGAAAAAACTCCCTTTTAGGAAGAAACCTCGGCAGACTCAGACTCTTGGTAGGCGGTGTCTGACGGGCCGGTTGGGGGGGTGATGAACAGTGGTGATAACAGTCACATTAGAAGTCACAGTGACTTCGAAGGTTATCGTGGAAGTTCATGTCATAGCAGGGCACATCGTGTCATACGGAGTAGTGCAGTCTCCTATACCGGATCCTGACTACTCTGTGCATAGGAACATCACAGCAGGGCGTTGCGGGATGTAACGTGGCGCTGCAGAGCATGGGTGGATGCTGCGGAATATGAATGATAAACAAGCTTACCAATGCCGCTTAGACGTGTTGCTTTGTCATTCTTCTGCCTGCAGCATCAGAGAAACAGATTATATTAATCTGATCCTACAAAAGTGTTGATCAATGTTTGATTACATACAAGCATGTTCATTTAGATCTTTACCAGTCTTGTTCTAAACTAAACTAAACTAAACTAAACTAAAAGGTGTTTTCATTCAAACTAAACAAGTAGGAAAATCAGCATTCTGGTCTGATTTAATGTCTGCCTATAGGTCTCCATCCACATACTGTACATCATTTCTTTACTTCATGTGAGCAAGGCCTTTAAAATTATTATTTCCTTTATCTGATTAAAACATTTTGAGTTATTTGGCCCTTTGTATTGCAAAAGACCAGGTCAAAGCTACTCCCTATATACCTGACAGGCATATGACAGAACACTGACGCAAAGGTGTCACAAAAGAAAGTGACGTCTTTTGATTAGTCAAATTTAAGTTTTTTTTTTTTACCTGGACCCAGTTAAGGGTTTGGATGTGCAGACTTACAGGATGTAGATGAGAGGATTTCACAATAATGCTCAAATGTGAGCATTCACTTTGCATTAGTATTTTTTTTTATTAGCTTTAATTAAAAAAAACAAGCCAGATTCCACTTTATCAGTGGTGGAAAGTAATTAAGTACATCTACCCAAGTACTGTAATTGCACTTTATTGAGTATTTCCATTTTAATGCTACTTTATACTTATACTCCACTTCGGAAGCAAACATTTATTTGACTGCTGTAGTTACTTTGAAGATCAAGGTCAATACATTAATAAATCAATTCGAGATTAATTGTTATAAATAAAAGCTTAATTCTGACCCGCTACAGCACAAACTCACGGCCCGCGGGCCAAATCTGGCCCCTAGCAGGTTTTGATCCGGCCCGCATATCAATTTAATTTAATTCAATTCAATTTAGGTTCAAAATAAATTTGGGCCCGCATAGTTTTTGTCATTTTTTAGTCTGATGTTTTTGGGGCTTTTTTCTTTGATGGCTAAGTTACTTTTTTGGAGCTTTGTGTTGACCAAACTGTAAGTGAGACGACTTTATGAGACATGCAATACAGTAATAGTACAGTAAAAGATTTTTTCGATGAAATAAAAGCATGTGAGTAAACTAAACATGTCTGGCCCTTTATGTGATTCTTATTTTCCACTGTGGCCCTTAGTGAAGTTGAGTTTGACACCCCTGCGCTACAGCATTAACAGTAATATGATGTCACACTGACATGAGTCATTCTGCTTTTACTTTTGATACTTTAAATACATTTGGCTGCAAATACTTCTGTACTTCTACTTGCGGAAGATTATGAATGTAAGATGTTTACTATTAGTTGAGTAATTTTACCCTGAGGTATTGATACTTTTGCTTAAGTAAAAAATCGAATTACTTCTTCCATCACTGCTCATTATACAAAAATCTGTAAAATGATATTGATAGTTAGAAAAAAAAAAACAATAATAATCATGTAACGTTACCTATTATTTCACATTTTGCACTGTATATATGGTATATATACTGTAATACTGCGGTGACTTGTCTTTATTGGGTTAACTGTTGTTGGTAAAGCAGACTCTATACTAGTTCTACATATTCATGTTTTTAGGTAGTTTTGACAACACCGGAATTCAGTTGTGCCAAAACGTAGCTACTGTTGCATCTATTTTGTTTTATTTCTTATTTTCACACCTTTCTTTCTTTTTCAGTCGGATTTCTTCTCGGGCGAGGTAAGCCGCTTTCCTGCTGTACGGGTGAACAACCTTCTCCGGGGCTTTTCCTTTTCCTTTCTGAGCCTTCGGCTGAAAAAATAATAATAATCATCATATGACAAAACAATGGGCGAGCATTCAAATCAATTAGCTGCTGATTAACACAACTGTGATCATTAATATTAAACTGTTATGGCACACCAGCCTTACCATTTTTACTGGCTTGAAAACACGCGTGATCCTCCTCTGTTGACAACTGGACCGGAAGTGGACCGGTCCGTCATCGAATTATGTCCGGATGTGTTGCGAAGAAAATAAAACGGTTCCTGTTTTCAACAAAGTCGGCTCCCAGTCTGTACCTAGCATAGACTGTATGAAATAGGCTCCGTACCTATTTTACAGTCTATACTCCGTACAATTTAGCATTTCCATATTATGTTGTATATTGTAATTCATGTTGTGTGTGTCGCCTACTTGCATGGCTTAATGGAGAAATCCTTGCGATAGGATAAGTGTGGTTTCAGTGGTAGCCTAGCCTTACTGAGTAACTTTAATATAATTCTGTATTCATGCATGACATAAAAAGTCAAGTCTCAAATTTTGTCAAAGTGGTCAAGTCCCATTCAGTCAAGTCTTTTTTTTTCTAGAGTGTCAAGTGCATGGATCATCATGGCATATGGTCATGATCCTGAGAGGGAAAACAGCAACGTGCATGCCCAAAGCCGTTGGCAGTGAAAGCAGATGGCACAAAAAGATTGTCTGGCCAGGTGTGACTAATTACATGTTGCCTCTGTGCAATTTGACTGGCTGTGTGATGAATAGGCTACTGTTGTCTGCATTTGTATTTCCTTTTTTTTCTTAAAGATAGTAACTTAAGTGTATTTTTAAATAGGCCTAAAACTTAGCCTAACCTCAGGAATATTGTCATAAACCAAAATAGCTGGTAAAAACAATAATAAATGGAACAATGAAAAAAATGGCTAACTGCTAGCTTGTCAGAAAAGATGCACTTTTTTTGCTTCAGGTGTGAAATTCGGAGGTGATGGTAGCCAGTCAAGAACAGCCTTTCAGGGGGCCCCTGGTTAGCTCACCTGGTAGAGTGGGCGCCCATATATAGAGGCTTATTCCTCAATGCAGTGGCAGCAGGTTTGACTCCGACCTGTGGCCATTTGCTGCGTGTCATTCCCCCTCTCTTTCCCCTTTCATGTCTAAGCTGTCCTATCCAAAATAAAGGCTTAAAATGCACAAAAAAGTAATCTTAATAAAAAAAAGCCTTTCAGGATCTTTAGCATCTTTCTGAGAGGATTTCCAAACATGAAAGCAGCAGGACAGCTCTTTAAAACTGGGCAAACATAATGTTAACCCAAACTGACAGCCCACACGAACGGGAAGTTTGTTGCTGCTCAAGTAAACAGGAGAACAGGTACAGTATGTGCTCAGTCTGAAGACTATCACCTGTGTTAAACTGTATGGGAAATGTGAAATATCACATTATGTCAAATTGTGTATATTTGTCTGCTTTTACATCTGTGAATATTAGCTGTTGCCCCACCATTTTCTTCCTCTCAAAAATGCCACCGTTTATGATAAACTCTATGCACTTCATTTCTAAACATTTCAAAGTATTTTACAAACTAGATAAGATTCATGGATAAACATTCAGTGAATATTAAGAAATGAGAGTTGCACAGATGTTTTCTTACATTGTACATACTTTTTAAATAGTAGCCTATTTCTATTTTTTATTTATTCTATTTAACATAGGCTATATGTTTATTGTCTATGCACCAAAACACCTAAGCATATTCAGTACTTCAAAACCTATTGGCAATAAATCGGATTCTGATTCTAATAATCACATGAATAAAACGGAACACAAATAATTATCACAATGCGTGTATGGAGGCGATGATACTGAACAGTCCAGTTCAAACTGCTTCAGTGAGACTAGTTGAGACTAGTCAAGGTCCTCCAGCACCTCAGGCTTTGCTTGAAAAAGATCATGAGGCAATGGAACAAGCCCTAGTTTGCTTAAAAACTAACTAACTTCTTTAAAAGCTGGTTGATTTTTGGCCCCAAATCTTGTATTTGTTAGGGGTATTACAGTGGACACATATACCGCCCACCTACTTTTGTGTACTTTTGATCTGGCGCTGTTTTTGTCAGTTTTATGGTGTTTTTCAACTTTTCTGGCAACAGTTTGACACGGCAATACCCCTGCGCCCAAAGTAATATCCATAAAGAAATCTCCCAGCAGAGAGCCCTGAACTCAAACCCATTAATTCACCACTTTTAGGTTGAAATGAAAGGTTATCGCCCAACATTATTGCTCTCAATATGCTCTTGTGGCTGAGTGGGAGAAAATCCCTGCAGCCAGGTTCCTACATCCTGCGGAAAGCTTTCTCAGAAGAGTGGTGGCTATTATGGTAGCAGATTATGGCCCACAGTTTTGGGATTAGATGTTCAACAAGCACATATCATATCGGTTTGATGTTTAGGTGTCAGTGTACTTTTCGGAATAAGATGTAAATGTGTGTCTTCACCTTTCTTTTGTGCAACGGGAAATTTAATCTGTGTCTCTGTGGTGAGCTCAGATTTCTTCAGAACTACTAAACGATGGCAACAGGATTTTTTAATGTCATTAAATTCAAAGTTACTCACTTCCTTGATGCGTTTTGTGTCATCCAGTGGATCTCGGCAGACCTCCACTGCTCTGCTCAGCTGAGAGCTCCGTGTGCTTCAGCCATGGAGGGAAGCCACACTGCCATGACACAGAGCTGGATTTAAATCAGCAAAATATGTCTTTAAGGGAAGTACCTTTCCACCACTAGAACGCCAGCATCAAACTCCCAGTAATAAAGCAAGTGTGTGTGTGTCCAATGAAGTGGGTTACACCTTTAATAGTCTATGTTTATTATATTTATTGTTTTTTTATCAGGCACATTACCTATGACGTTATCACAACCAAATGTGAGAGATGCAAGGTTTTTTAGGACGTCTAGCCTCCGCTATTTTGCAGTCCTTGTCCCTTTTTACAAAAACAATCACAGCAACAAACACAGCACAGCAGTCTATTAAATTCTCAAAGAATAAAATCAAATAAAAACTGAATTTACGTAAAAATGGTGTCGCTAAAGGACACCATTACTTCTAACATCTCTGTTGTTGTTTAAGCCATAGTTTGGCTTTTGTGTTTAACACGTTTAGTTCTGTTTGGGATTTAAGTTCCGTGGATAAAGAGTTCCATAAATGTACACCTTTTACTGACCAGGAGGATTGACCAAAAGTTGTTCTGCACTACTCCTCTTGTCATGGTCCAACCATCATTTCTCTGTGTAATGAGTTTAGACACCTCGCCTGGGGCCATTCCATTTAAACCATTGACATATATACAATGGACCAATAGACCCCGTTGCTCTGGACGGAGACCAGTGAAGGCTATTAGAAGCACTTTTCCGGTGATCTCTTGCTTTACTCCGCAGCCTCCAACTGACAGAGACAACGTTAATGTGACGTGAGCAAGGTGTCTGAAAGTTGTAAGTCTTCTGGTAGCTGTGCCAAGAGAAATCTCAATCATTTCCAATCTTACAGAGACGGAGAGTGTAGGTGTATGTAAGGAGATAACATAAGCACAGGCTAATTACTGATCACTAACATGCTAGTTAACATTAGTAATTAAACCTAAACAGCTAATGGAAGTCCAAACTGCCTGTGAGCTTCTCCTGTACTATACGGTAATTCCTCTACTGTGCGACAGTAGGTAACTTGGTTATGACACAATCGTTAGCTTATTTTTACAAAAACGTCTGCTACGGAGCCATAACGTGAGGTACAAGGTAATGGAGCCTTTTATACATTGTCGTGTTTCTTTATAAATAAACAATGGACAAATAGAATCTTTAAAAGCTTCAGATGTAAAGTTATTCGCAGTCAAGTGACGTTAAAAAAAAATGGCGGTCAGTGTAATGCTAACAAGAGGTGATCGCTTTGTAGCAACAAAATGGCGCCATCGGAGGTTCGCGTTCAGAAGCGAAGCTTACCCCCTTGATTTAAACATTATATCGACGACGTTTAATTTTCGGGATTGTTCAGGTGCCTCCGGAAATTCCGAAATGTCCGTCACCTTCCGCTTTCTTTGTGTTGGTATTATATATTATATATATATATATATATATATATATATATATATAAACTCCACCCAATTTATAAGTTCTAAGGTTAACTGCTCCTCAGATCTCTGTAGGGTAAATCCAGACAGCTAGCTAGGCTATCTGTCGAGTTTTCTGTTGCACGACTAAAACAACTTTTGTATGTTCCACCAAAACAAATTCCTTCCCGAGGCTATAGCCGTTTTGCGACCGCAGGTATTTTTGCAGTTCCTGGAACATAACGTTCCTAGAACCCTTTTTTTCTCGTGTTCCGACTAGACCAATTTGGGGATTATTAAGTTCCTCTGACCGCAGTTCCTGTAACTCTTTCAACTCCTACTTCAGGGCAGGGTCTTTTCCCTTTTCCGCATAGTGGTGGTTAGATGGCTGTGTTATAATAACAAAAGGTCAGTTCCTATGGGCACTTGGCCAGTGAGAATGCAAATGGGAAAACCAGTTTTGGGCGAGAGTAGTTAGTAGAAAGAAGTGGACCATTCCTATAACTACGTTCCTGTAACTACTTGGTCGGAAAGAGGCTTATTATGCAGAGGCACCCTTGCTCCCCCCGGCGCTTAGTGCCACCCAAGTTGATTGTGACTGGTTTAAAGAAATGCCATTAAACCAGAGCAAGTTTTTCTCCCATCCTGGAATGCTGTGTGCACTACCCAGACCTTCCTTCGCAGCGCTGTGGAGGAAGGTCTGGCAATGCGAGACTACACCTTTAACAGATTATGTGACTCAGTTAATTAAGTAAATGTTTTGAGGGTGCAACGGCACTCCTTTGTCACAGATGAAAATAATAACGCAGAGATTCTTCAGAAAAACAAACTTCAGTTCTAGTTTTTCCAGAGGCAAAGGTTTTAAAAGTGTTTTAGTTTTGATGTCATGCAATGAACATGCAAGAAATTGTATACTCTGTTTCTCTTTCTTAAAGGTTTATGTTGTTTATTTAGTCTAAGTAGTGTTTATAACTGTGTATTTAAAAGTTTATGTAACAGGTTGAGTATATGAATCCTAAGAAAAGAATATGTGTGATAAGGTACTATGACGTTATTCCACCTAGCCAAGGAAATATACAGTATATGCTTGAAAGTTTCAGATATATATAATATACCTTGTTTTGTTAACTGCTGGTCAAGAATGAACGTTGAACCTCAGAAATATAAATTATTTTGATGCCATTTTCTAATAAGGCACCCTTTATAAAGAGGTTATAGGTTGAAATTAATGTATTAAAGGGATAGTTCAGATGTAGACAAGCCACACAGCAAAAAGTATTTTAGCCACGTAAAAAAAGGAGCACCTAAAAAAATCATTACCGGTTTACATATGCTATATTTAGAATATTTTCACCGCTTTAACTTGCCGTCAGAAAGCCCTTTCCAACAGGGAACTGAAGCTGTTCTCTCCATTTCTGCTCTCTTTAAAGCCACCAGACGCCTTTGACAAAAACAGTCATTTTACCTCTCAGAACACAGAGGTTGCTGGTCTACCGCTGCCTCAATCAGTTAGTTTGTTTGTGTTATTGTGTGACTTTGGTGAGTCGGAACTAACCCTTTAAAACACCAAAGTCACACAATTGGGCTACCAGGTTGTGAAAAAGCCCACTGACAGTGAGTGGTTGAACTGTTTCACCATTCAGTTCTAGAGTAATAATCCATTTATTAACAACTTATCAACATTTACAACTGCATATTAATGATTGAATGCCTTTTATTAGTAACCTATTACCATTTCTAACTGCAGACCTGATATCTTATTAGAAAACAAGAATCCCATGTGCACGTATTAATGGTTTAACATAATTTACTAGAAGTGTATTATTACAAATAAGGTAATAACAATGACTAATGACTTTTCCTCTAGCGTCACCGTGATGTTGACATTTTTTATCTTTTAGTGTCTTGACAACTGTTGGATGGATTGCCATGAAATTTGGTACAGACATTTATGTCACTCTTTGAATGATTTGTAATAACTTTGGTGATTTAGTATCATCATAGTCATAGTCATAATTTTAATCCGTCTGCTACTTTGGTTTATGTCCAAATTCCTGCAAAACCAATGACCATCAGCCTCAGCTCTACTTTGTGTTTTGTTAGCATACTAACACAATAAAGAGATGATGAACATGGTAAAAATGATACCTACTAAACATCAACATGTTAGCATTTTCATTTTAAGCCTGTTGGCATGTTGTAGTTAGTGTCTAGCTCAAACCTGGCTTTAGACTGTTAATTCGGTTTTAGATTTATGCCCATACTGTATCATATTGAAATTAAAGTTATTATTTTAACAGCAAGTCATTTTTGTTCTTACAGAGCATGTAGTGTCCGGAGTCACTTAACCTTTAGCCTGATTTTTCTCATGTAAGAATCACGAAATATTGCCTAATTGTCTTTAGGCCTGGGAGAACTGACAGT
Source organism: Perca flavescens (assembly GCF_004354835.1). Classification (NCBI taxonomy): domain Eukaryota; kingdom Metazoa; phylum Chordata; class Actinopteri; order Perciformes; family Percidae; genus Perca; species Perca flavescens. The sequence continues at coordinate 30,109,923 of NC_041332.1, read as the reverse complement.
CTTCAGGGGTAGTAGCATACATTGTGTTTTAATGCCATTTGTGAAGTACTGATAATAGTCACAGTTGATAGAAACCATTTAACCAGCCGTCATATTGAAACCTGCTGCCACCATGTTATTGCTGTTAGATAAAGAAAAGATTGTAGTCTTTTCAAAGTTCATGACCAGTATTTTACCTCAAAGAGAGACTCATGATGACTTGAGCTTGTATCAAGAAACAGGTCAACAAACAAATATGTAGAAAATGTACAGCCTCAGTTCTATTAAGGAGCAGCTCCACACGTTCACAATTCTCTCAGGAGATACCCGACCAGCTGGACCTCACTGATCTCTCTTTTTTTTTTTGTCCTTCCTTAAAGTTTGTTCAGCTTTCCCCTAGCTCTGTAGGGCTGCATACTTACCCAGCAGGAATGTGATTGTAACTGCAGCTGAAGAGCCGTCAAACTTGTGGCGACAAGCACAGAGTGGATTGCATCACATCCGAGTGAGTTATCTGAGTGAGTCTGAGGGTGTGTTTGTGTGTGTGTGTGTGTGTGTGTGTGTGTGCCTTTTTTTCTTTTTTTTTCTTTTCCTTCAATTCAACATGTAAAGTCAGATCAGGAAGTGCGGTGATGTGACAGTAGAGAAGGAAGTGGGACCACAATGGCACTATGTTTGCTTCTGGGACTGGTAACATGAGAGGGCCCCGGGTGAAGACCCCTCTGCTGCTGCTGCTGCTGCTGCTGCCGTTGCTGCTGACCACTCTGACAGGGACAGGTAGGACTGGAAGATTAGTTTCGTTACTCTCTGGACTCGATTCCACTTTCCTGTCTCCTCCTTGCTTTCTCCTTTGTGCTACTTTTCTGACTTTGTGACTGTGAGTGTGAACTTCTTGACTGAAAGGAGTGTTTATTATTCATACTGTGAATTTTTTTTTATAACGAATTTAAAAACACTAGATAGAGCAGATAAATTAAAAAAAGCAAGGCTTGAGGACACAAAGTAGGAAAGGTTTAATTTAAAGTTTCACTTCAATCCACGTTTGTCAAAACTAGGCCATGTGTAGAAACGTAGTCCCTTCTGTATTTCAAATTAAACTAGTGTCTGTGTCTAGTGTTTCTTAAAGCCAAGATGAGCCTGAGAAACCTTTTTAAATGTATACAAAATACACCATAGTCTCAATATTTTAAAAATGGGTAATTGGCATTCCTCTTTTGTTTAAATTCTAGTAAATGTTCTTGAGCAAGAGGATCTTTTTCTGACAAAGTGGAATCTTTTACAACATGACAGGAACAAATTGCTCAACATGTTGAATATCTCCACCTACTCCTTGTTGTGCAGTAGGTGCATTTTGCAACAGTTCTGATTTTTGTAGCAACTGCTTGAAATCATGCACACGGAAGTCTTAAGTTCCTGTATGATCTGCCTGTCACAGTTATTCAGATGTTTCAGAAACCAAGCTGAAACTAGGCTGTCTTCCTACACGTGTGGGTTTCACTCTTAATATAAATGGTGATGGGGCAGATACAGAAGCTGAGACACAAGAAGAGAAGGCAGGTGAGCCAGAGCCAGAAGGTGATGGTGATACGTTGATCTCAGTAGAGACGTGAATAACAAAAATCAATTATAGAAATAATAATACACTATGTGGCCTAAAGTATGTGAACACTGTGGGGCTGTTTTCCCGGTTTGGGCTTAGTTCCCCTTTAAAAAAAAAAGAAAAAATTGCTATTTTTATCTAACCAAGTCGAAATGTCAATGTAATTAAAATATTTTTAAGAGACACTTGGTCCAGAGGGTATAAAAACATTGTTACAACATTAAAATACAATACAAAGAACAGGCCAAGACAAATGGCACATGCTGTTAAACTGAATAATATCCAGTTACAGTATATGATGATAAACTGGTATGAGATTTCAAAACTGTCAAAAAATAACAATAAATTCAGATTCACATTAACACAAGACTACTTTTGTCCAGATCCTTTAAAACTAGTCTCGCATTGCCAGCCATATCACCACAGTGCTGTGTCCGCGATGGAGTATGGTCTAGCTACACACTGCCTATCTATTCTCGGATAGGGGAAAAAAACGCTCTGGCTTGTTTGTATTTCTTTAAACCAATCACAACCCTCTAAAGCCCTGATAGTGGAGACAGCATAATGTCAAGCTTTATCCCAGCAATGTACATCCGTTGAGTCAGACTACTTTGAAACTGACTTAAATTCACCAGTTTTTTCTGCCTCTGTTCAATGCAATAGTTGATAGTGTGGAGATAAACAGGAAACATGGCGCTAGAGAGAGAGAGAGAGGTGTATGCCATGCAACAAAGGTCCTTAGCTGGAATCAAACTGTGCAAGCAGTTATATGGTATGCATTTTAACCATAAGGCCAACAGGATGCCCAGCCCTGATCATTTCAAGTACTTTTTTAAAATTGTTCCAGGATGAAGCAGCAGCATATTTAAAAGCTTTGAAAAAAAAATAGGCCATATTGGTTTTACAGGTAATGAGGATGCTACAGCATACAATCATATCTTTGACAATGGTCCGTGAAAACGCAAAGGACCTTTATAACACTGATGTACTTTTGTTAAGTGAAAGAAAAAAAAAAAAGTAAGGTATCATATAAGCACTAGTCTATATCCTCAACATTCTACTCCGGAATTGCTCCAGTGCCGCAGGAAATTCCGCCGGATGCATGTCTTTTTGCCGATGTTCGTTTCCTTCTGCTTTCTTTGTGTTGGCATTTTAAACTCCGGTGAATTAAAGAGGACTGCTCCTCAGATCTCTGCAGGGTAAACCCAGACAGCTAGCTAGACTATCCGTCCAATCTGAGTTTTCTCTTGCACGACTAAAACCTTTTGAACGTACACATTCCACCAAAACAAGTTTCTTTCCCGAGGCTATTTTGCAGCGCTTACGTGCAGAGCTTAGCACCGCCCATGGCAATTGTGATTGGTTTAAAGAAATGCCAATAAACCAGAGCACGTTTTTCTCCCATCCCGGAATGCTATGTGGACTAGCCAGACCCTCCTCTGCAGTGTGTCGAAGAGGGACTGGCAAAGCGAGACTATATAAGCACAGACACCTGGCCCCAAGCGTCATTTATTTATTTTTTTGTTGGCCTGAAAGTCGTCTCATTTAACCATATTGACTATAAAGATGTCAAATACCCACCATGAGAACATTTTTAATTGTAGAATATAAACTCTTTGCTCTCTTTTGGCTTTGTGGGGGGTGTCACAGGTCGAATGTGCTATAGTCAGTGGGCTGAATGGTGGGTGTTAGGGGGGCATTGGTTCCTTTTACTTCTGTTTCATTGGCTCTTCATTCTGGGGAAGACATTTTGTTGTGGTTCACTTTCTGTGGTACATTTGAACCTACCTGGTCTTGCCTGTGCAAAATGAGTGGAAAGGTTTTCTACAAGTTAGAACTTGTTGTAAACTTTTTTTTAGAGGAGTGGAAGTCATTCTAGCAGCATATTACTGTAATGCCCATGGTTTTGGAATAAGACATTGAAGAATCACAAAATGCTCATGTGTCAACATACTTTTGGCCATGTATAATGGACATTCCACACAAAACTCATGAGAATGACTTATTACTCAATGCTGTTGTCATGATGATGTGTCTCTCTCTCTGTAGAAACACTCCCAACTGTTTCTAATGCCACTTCAGCACTGGACAATAAAGACCCAAATATACTCCAGAACGGAAGCGAACATGGACAGCTGCGGACCCCACGGGCACAAAGTAGGTCTACACGTATACCCTCTGATGACATTTAACTAACTCTTGTTCAAATGACCATTCTTCCCATGTTAGACTGTGGTGATTTTATAGGTCAACATTCAAGGGAGCACTCCAGAACCTCAATGTTTTCTATCATTTTGCTATGCGGTTTGCAACAAATGCCCCTTTCAAAACACACCACTGCACTCTTTATTCTTCTATCAACTGGCCATCTTTACACACCCGGCATAATATTCATTGGGTTATTCTTATCTACAAAACCCTCCTGCCCCCCCACCCCCCCCTCACTTGTGTCACTTGATGCAAAATGCATAGCCTGCAACACCCGTTTTTCTATTGAAAAATGTTCCCTAAACAAATACCAGTTTCGGTCTGTCTGGTCATTCCGGTCTGATGCAGCCAAAGCCTGGAATAAATTGCAAAAGACACTAAAGTTGGAGAATTTTATCTCCAAGTCAGAACTCTTAATTGTCGCTTATATGTGACTATTACGCCACTGTTCATCATAACCCCAACCGGCACCGTCAGACACCGCCTACCAAGAGGCTGGGTCTGTCCGAGGTTTCTTCCTAATAGGGAGTTTCTCCTCGCCATTGTCGCAACAGCCACTGCTAATGCTTGCTCTTGGGGGAATTACTGGAATTGTTGTGGCTTTGTAAATTATGGAGTGTGGTCTAGACCTATTCTATCTGTAACGTGTCTTGAGATAACTCTTGTTATGATTTGATACTATAAATAAAATTAAATTGAATTATACATGCAGCTGTTCCCTGACCCACTTATATTCCCTAACCTTTATCTGTGTGCTGCTTACTGCTGTCCCATGCATATTTTTGTTATCTTGCTGCTGCTGCTTTGCCTGTTGGTCTAACTGTTTGTGTATGCTACTCTTGTTCAGTTGTTGTATTGCCCGATGCTTGTGTGCTAGACTGTATGTCATTTATTTAATGTTTGTTGTTACATGTAATGCTTGTTATGATTGTGTGTAAGTAGTGGATGTGTGGTAAATGTTTGGATGTGTGCTGCTGTCTTTTTAACTTTTGACATTTCTCTTTTAGCCCCTACCCCCCTCCCTCAAGAGGCTTTGCATTTTTGCAAATAAGAATTTGTTTCTAATGACTTTCCTGGTTAAATAGAGGTTCAAATATAATATATATATATATATATATATATATATATATATATATATATATATATATATATATATATATATATATCCCGGTGCGCACAACACAACAGCTTTTATTCTACACAGTGCTGTTTTTGCTGAATGCAGTGCAGAGAAGAAAAAAAAATGGTATGCCTTTTAAACATAAGGCCAACAGGATGCCCAGACCTGATCATTTCAAATACTTTTGTACATTGTTCCAGGAAGAAACGGCAGCATATTTAAAAGCTTTAAAAAATAAATAAATGTTTTTTTGAACTCTGGGAAACTACATCTGTAGACCAGTTGTGAGAACACAGGCCATATTGGTTTTTAATTTTATAGGTGAGGATGCTACAGCCTACAATGATATTTTTGACAATGTGCTTACAATTTTGTGGCAACAGTTTGAGTAAAGTTATTTCCTGTTTCAACATGGCAATGACACTGATGTGCTTTTATTAAATGAACAAAAACAAAACAATGTAATGTATCTTATAAGCACTAACACCGGGCCCCAAGGGTCATTTATTTCTTTTTTTGTTGGCCTAAAAGTTGTCTCATTTAAGCATATCACCTCTAAACATGTCAAATACCCACCATGAGAGCATTTTTAATTGTAGAATATAAAGCTCTTTTTTGGCTTTGTGGGGGGGTATCACAAGTCAAATGTACTATAGTCAGTGGGCTGAATGGTGGTGGCTTCCTTTTACTTCTGTTTCACTGAAAGATGCTATTGGCTCTTCATTCTGGTCAAACCATGTTGTTGAGGTTCACTTTCTGTGGTACATTTGAACCTACTGTACCTGGTCTTGCCTTGACTGGAAAGGTTTTCTACAAGTTATGACTTGTTGTAAACTTTTTTTTTTTTTAGAGTGGAATGAGACGTTCTACAATCACATAACGCTCATGTGTCCATATACTCTTGGCCGTGCATAATTGATAAGTCACATAAAACTCATGACAGTTACTCATTACTCAATGCTGTCATCATGATGATGTGCCTCTCTCTCTTTCTCTCTGTTTGTAGAAACACTCCCAACTGTTTCTAATGTCTCTTCAGCACTGGACCCCTCCCCTACAGAAGAGGACAGTGAAGGCTCAAATATACTCCTGAACGAAAGCGGACACGGAGAGCTGCCGACCCCCATCAACACAACAGACCTACACAGTAATAGTGAAAAAGGTCAGGTATATTGATAATAATTACTGTTGTATTTATTTAATTTGACAGGAGTTGTGTATGTCTGCATCAGCAGAGCTGTTTTTGCGGAAAAACCCCAATCTACCCTTAGGAAGGGTATTTCATGATTCACTGTTCAGCTTTCAGCAATGTATATCCTAATTAAATGTCATTCCACCTCTTGGCGCCATATCAGAGAAGGAAAAAAAAGTGAGTTAGTAGGCTACTCATTGACATGTTTCAGAAGTATCATTCTACTGTTGTTTCCAATTGAAAATACCATAGAAGATGGCTCAGGACAGAGCCGCTCCCTCCCTGTTGTTGGTATGTCGGACCTAATATACCAGCACAGTGCAGGTTTCTGTCTAAGATTACTGTAAATGTAAAGATAATTCATGTTAAAATGCTCAATTTGTCAGTTAACACAAGGCAATTTTACATAGGGCAGTCAAAATGTATCTCTTCACATATCCCTCCTTACACACACTACACACATGCATTTCAGAGGGCTCATGCATACTATGGCACCCCTGGGGCAGTTTTGGGGTTCAGTGCCTTGCTTCCAAGCCAAGTCACCATGGACTGAGATACTGCGCCACATACAAAAAATTTACTACTCATATTAATCATTCAATTAAAAAAAAAGGCAGCAGGACACATTTATTAAAAAATTAAATTTTCTTCTTCTTCTTCTTCTTCTTCTTCTTCTTCTTCTTCTTCTTCTTCTTCTTCTTCTTCTTCTTCTTCTTCTTCTTCTTCTTATAACTATTATTATTATTATTATTATTATTACATAAGTAACCAATCCAAAGACTGACTGTTGCCTTCTCCTGCATGATCTTCAGAAACAACAAATGAGGGGGACAATGGTTTGAGTCCCATCATCATCCTGATCCCTGTGGTTCTGGTGGTCGTAATCATCAGCATGATAGTTTGTGGAATTTTCATCCATCGCAGGTGTAACCAAAAAGTGAGAGATCAAGGTATGTCCATCACAGGAGGAAACACTTTAAATGGCCAATTCACCCAAATCACAAGAAAAAAATATTTTCTTTTCCCACTTACCACTGGTGGCCAATGCAGATGGTTTAAGTTTTATTTGCAGATATTTTCAATGGGGGTGAATTTCGTCAACGTCAAATGTTGTGCTGGTGTCATGAAGTTTACCAATGAAAGTGACAATTAATACTCAAATTCTCTGTATGGCTGGATACCATGAGGGTTAAGGGTCTGACGGTTGACATTGTTAAAAAATACCTCAGCTACGTACCAGTGTTTATTAATATAACTACTAAATAACTTATTTAGCGATCTTTTAAGTTTAATATATAGTGTTCAAATACTGTAATGTGATTTGCCATTTTGTCATAATAAAGAGCACTGAACCATGTTCTCTTCTCATAGAGCTGGGAAAAGAGGATCCATATTTGGATGGGTCAAGTATAGAGAAGGTGCCAATGTAAGTATTGAGAAGTTAACTTTTTTGTTACTATAGCTGCTAATTTGAAGGACTGTTGTCCACCGTGTAAAATGCTGAATTTGAAAGAGATTGTCAGTAACTTAATATCAAATGCTTAGGAAGTGATTACTCTCAGTGTGTTATTGAGTTTATGTATGTATTTATGTATGTTTGAAAAACATGACCTATATGCGCAAAAGAGGTTTGGGTTCCATGTGCATACGAGCGCAAGAGTTATTTTAAAGTAACATAGAGGTAACACAAGTCATCTTGTAGTTACATATCTTTCTTCATTGCTACTTAGAACACAATATCTATTTAATATCTAATCTAATAATGTCTATATCAACAGGAGGTGTCCTTTGAAGTCTTTACTGGAAGCAATTATGAAGCTGTGAAAAGAGTATTGGACAAAACACAATATATTTAATGAGATCAATGAATAATATAGTGAACATGTATGCCTCCATATAGTCCACAAAAGTAAAAGTAAAAAGAGTAAAACACATGAACAGTTATCCTAACAGTGTTGTTTTAGCAACATATTAGCCTCAGGCAACTAACGGCTAGGTAACTGATTGCAGAAAAACTAACTTCAGTAACTAACAAATAACTAATCAACACTCACAAAAAACAGATTTACTTAAAATGGTATCTACAAATAATGATCAAACAAGGGAATCTGGGGAGTAGATAAAAGATGTCTGTTTATATTTGCTTGGTCACAGATCTGACAAAATTGCTGAGCGGATGTAACAATGCCAACTAAACTGTAACTGTCACGGAACTCTGTCAGTAGTGTTTGCTACTAGCACCAGAAAGTTCAACCGATACCAACTGCTGGTGTCAGAAACAAGTTAGTTTGCTGACCTGCTTTTTGTGTCTTATTTGATTTTCGGAACACTTTGTATCTTCCAGGCCCATGTTTGAAGAAGATGTGCCCTCTGTGCTGGAGCTAGAAATGGAAGAGTTGGGCCAATGGATGAAAAAGGATGGTAGGTATATTTTTTAAATAGAACTGCACATAAAAACATATACCTATATACCTTCTTTAAAAAAAATAAAAAATAAATGTGTTTTATTTTCTTCAGTGGTGGAATGTAACTTAGTACATTTACTCAAGTTCTGTACTTAGGTATAATTTTGAAGTACTTGTACTTTACCTGAGTATTTCCCTTTTTATGTTACTTCTACTCTAGTACAATTCAGAGGCAAATATTGCACTTTTTACTCTATTACATTTACAGAATACTACTTATTCAGATTAATAACACAAAATATACTCAACAAATAAATTATGATCTATTATTATAGATTAAGATAAGACTTAACTGATCCTCCAGGGGTAAATTCATGAGCTACCAGCTGTATGTAAAGCAATTGAAATTAGCTCCACCTTTACTAGCTAACAGTGCCACATTAAAGTGATGTATACATTAATGCATCAATAATTATAACACAATAATATAATATAGATTATTCTGAAATGGGCCTTTCTGCATAATGAGCGCTTTTACTTATGGTACTTATATTTATAGTACATGCATATTTCACAATAGTAGTAAGATTAGTTGGGGGAGTTTATCCAGCAGAGGTCCCTGTTGCTCTAATTGTTAAAACTTGTCTTGTGTCAGTTTATTAGTCATTTTTGCAAACACTGTATATTGCTTAGATTGATGGTTTAGTGAGTATATGAGTAATCTCATGTGTTTGTTTGTTCTAGGTAAACCTGCAGAGGACTCTAAACTCGCATGAATCTATTTGTGGTGAGCATGCTAAGCTACACTTATTAAACGTTTGTCTGTTCATGAACACAGATTTTATTCAGTTTCGTGTCACTCATCCCTCATGATCAAAAACATATCACTTTTAGCCATAATATGCCTGGAAATGTGTGAAGTCTTTACTGACTCAACTCTAAAATGTTGTTTTTTAGATATACAAACAAATATAAATGCACAAGATAGAGTGCATGAGTATACGTTAGCTTTACTCTTTGTTAATATTTTCTCTCCTGCTCTTCTGTGAACCTTGAGAGTTCATTTGGTAATGTTGATGACAAAACCTTCAGTCACTGTGTAACAGCCACTAGCGGTGTGTCACAACATGAGCAATTATTTATTAAGCACCATTCCTGCAGGTGTGAACATAACCTACTTCGAATGAACTATCTTCTTATGAATACACTCAAAACAATAATGTAAATATCTATCTACACAATAATGCTAACACAGCACAGATCAAAAGTTGACTTGGGCTATAGAACAGTTAGCCTTTTCCTGCCAGCCCGTGTTTGTTGTGATGCACCAGCTGGTTTCAGTATAGCTACGACTGATAAACTGTGACCCTTCCGTCATTACACATGTTACTCTTTGAAAACACAATCACTCCTAACACCTGCTAGTGATTACACCAGGCATGCATGGAAGTGTGGCGCAACTTAACCCTGGGATAGTCTCCTCACTGGAAGGGCTGGATAGGCAAGGACAAGGTCCACTTCGCAAACTGTTGACCAACATCATTTACACACGGCTTTTTCCCAGGATTTTATTTCTAAAGCTGTGCAAGGGTTAGATAAAACTTTCATTCAGTGTGGAGGCACTCTGTACACATAGTGTTACACAAGAGATCTCCAAACAAAAGTAAATGTGGTACAGCTGCTGTGGTTGCACACTGCAGCAGCTCTGCCATGTTTGTCAGACCTGTGAAATTCCACAGTAAGTTAGGCACAATAGTGGAACAAATTAAAGAAAGAAAGGAAGCATGTAAAATGTTGTTGAAGCTGCCTCAAAGTTCAAGTTTTGAAACCAGCCAATTACGTTGCAGAGGAAGGAGCTGAACCATATTAAACCTACTCTCAAAAGAAACATGGTTTGTTAAAGGTATTTAGAAAAACATTTCCAAACCATATTTAAGAGAATGAACAAAACAGCACTGCACTACAAAACTCTAACACCATATGTGAGGACTAAATAAAATGGATTATGAACTGTGAACTCCATCACCACTCATGGCTTGATTATAGAGAAATGACCTCTGTCTCTCTGACTCTGACAGTTCACCTCTCTCTCCCATGATTTCTGCAACAATGGATGCTCTCCCGGCACGCAAGGACACACCGTCAACGATGCATTGATGTCCCTTTGGACGTTCTGACCTTTCTACAATAATCCAGCAACAGGAACTAATTAGGCTGCCGTGAAACAACATCCCAACTCTTTCAAGACATGTATTGTTTCTGTCATGCTTTGAACTGTTAAGCAGTTATGGGTTACAATCCAGGTAAAAGCACAGTATGTTCTATCGCAATTAATCATTCAGAGTGAAGAGTATTCCTGTTAAACCCAGATAACATTGTGCTGTAGCTACCAACCATTCCATTTTTTCTGCAGAGTCACACTGTTAAAGAGTATATGCGGTCAACTTTAAGCGCATTAGGCTGATGCTCTTCTCCAACCCTCACAGATATGACTGCTCGTAGTTACTTCTCTTCAGCTCAAAGCCTCTTTGTTGTATTACACTGTGTCACTCCCTCCAGCTGCAGGTTTGAATGGTGAAATATCCTGTTGAAGATTGCAGGCATGCATGACAGAGAAGGCCACTCCTTTTCATGCCTGTGCAGAGCTGGTTAGGACTTTTAGAGAAAGTGTTTTTATTCTGTGTGTGAAATCAGTTGCACCCGATTTACCCGAGTCTTATGATAAATACCCGTTGCAGAAACAGCTTTCTAAAAGCTGCTACTAATTAACATTTCCATGTCACCATACAGTAGATAATAACTCTCTGACTGAATACTTGATGTTTACAGATGCTGTTCAGATGTTTTGTTTCCAGGTTTGGCTCAAACGTGTTGAATCTAAGCAGTCACGACACTGATCTAAATGTGAGTGCTTTCTAAACGTGTCAGTCAGTTTTTTGCAGAATGTTGCACTGTAAATATGAGAATACGATATACCAAAGATATTATTTTCAAGGAATGCCTTTTGTAAATGTTTCAGCTTTGAATAAAATTTCAATAGATAAAATCTCTGGATGAAATCATGATGGTGGTGTGGCTTTAGGGATGGAAATGTCGGCCAGTCCACCACTTTGTTTTTGAAATATCTCAACAATTATTGAATGGATTGCGTGACATTTTGTACAGACATTCATCGTTCCCAGATGATGAATCCGGCTGACTTTGGTGATCCTCTGCCTTTTCCTGCAGCATTGCCATGAGGTTGACATTTGTGGTTTGAGTCAAATGTCTTGACAGGTGTTGGATGGACTGCTAAGACCTTTGGTACAAACATTAATGGGGGGGGATTAGTGTTAGTACCAAATAATTGTCCCTTTATTAAGAAAGTACAAACGCTGTAAATCTAAACTTCTACCCTTAGATGCTCTACAGCAGAAGGTGTAGGGTTTTTTCTCACTGAATGCACAGGCAGAGTGACTTTCAAACAGCTTTGTTCACACTGTGCCAGATTCTGGCTGAACTGGTTTACATGCAAATAAAACCGGAGTTCTTCTTACGAAACATGATGTGGCAAACAATATGTACATCGTCTCACACCAGGCTTTAGTGGTATACACTGTATAAGGACGGGTATGTTGATCATTTTGATCACAGTGTCACAGTGAACAGAAATGTGATGTAATCCCCTACAGGACACATTCATAACATCATATTTTCCCGTCTCTCTAAATTTACCTTGTGTGGACTGAATCACTGTCTACCCAGCAGGCACTGTTGCTGCCCGTCACACTCTATCAGCTCCATTTCACAGCCATGTTTGTTTGCCTTCAAGAGCTGTGATGTTACAGAGCATCGTTCGTCTGTCGCAATCATCACATTCAGTCATTCTTGGGCAATCTTTGAGTGGAAAACACAGAGTACACCAGGGAATGTGTTTGTGAGAGAGTGTGTGTTTGTGTCATTATAGGAGACTTACTTCACTATAGTTTCAAGTTTGGTCCTTTGTAGAGTCATGATGAACAATTTAAAGTGTGTAAAACTTTCCACTTCCTCTTATCCTTGCTGTAGAGAGCTCAAGCATAACTATGTCCAGAAAATACACCAACCACTGTTTTATACAAAGCGAGTGGGGTGGGGGGGAGGGAAGGGCAGCGCTGAGCTATAATTTTCTTGGTCGCGGTTGAGCTGGCTAGCCAAACTTTCTTTTGTCTCCCGAGCAGATGTAGTTTAGAGTCGTCATTAAGTAAAAAAACAATCTGGTCAGTAGGAATTCAACATCCTATCACATCAGATATTATTGATGTTGTTTTATTCCAGAACTCATGCACCTGTTCACACTCCCAGACCATGTGCAGGAAAGTTCCAGTTTGTTCAGGTTGACAGAATGTGCAATAGGGAGTAGGAATGGCTTTAGAGACGTATCTCTTCTGAGGTGTCCAATATGTCCTATGGCATATGTTGAAGTGGATCTGCTAGTGATTTGGGTTCTTGGAACAATGGGAAATGTCCCAAACTGTCTCCCAATTAATTACGTTCCCCTCTGGGTTCAGCTCTCGCTCCCATTTCTTTAGTATTCAATCTCAGTATTTCTAAAATCCTGGCTGCGTCCCTGACATAAACACATACAACAGTGAGGATTATCCAGTATATTTAAATTTTTTGTGTGACCAACAAAACGACCAAAACAGCCTGAACGAGAACACAGTGAAAAAGTCAGTCCTAGAGTTCCGATATTTGTGAGGAGTCCACTTACAGGAGCCATTTCCATAAAAGCACACGATTAGTGAGGATATTTACAGTCGGTCTTTGTTTCAAAGGTTTTCTTTTCAGTTTCCATTGACCAGATGCCACTCTCAATTCCACACTCCTCAGGACCACATGTTTGGTGCTTAGTGATATCTCAGGGTTTCAGACTCTCCCTGGAGGATCCAGATACAGGGCATAAAAATGACCATGAGCCAAAGCGTACCATGGTTGGCACAGCAGAGCATTGAGCAGCAACAGCAGTAGCAGCAGCAGCAGCAGCAGTAGTAGCACTCACACTAACTTGCTTATTTTTGCCTATGAATAAATGAGGCTCAACATGCTGGAAAGAACTACGTTTAGGTTTTCTACATGATTTCTGACACACCATACAAATTTGGATTTGGAGTCTCTTCCCTCCCATGTTTTTCCCCCTTCATTGATCAAAATATATTAACATTTATATTTGATCATAACAAGAATGTTTTAAAAAGTGAATGGAAGGTATGATCAAAGCCTAAATGGTGTATACTAAAATAGAATAGAACTAAAAATGGCAATAATAGTAAAGAATAAAACACACAAAGGCAGATCTTTAATTTAATTTAGAAGATACTCTTTTTGTTTTTACGTAATTAATTAAAAAATAAGAAGGAAAATGTGAAGTCTTACAGGAAAATAGTAAATATGGGTGTAATTTCAGAAAAAAACCATTTGTGAATAATTTGCAACTGTTTTAGCAATTCAAAAAGTTATAATTGCATATGGTCCATCTTATTTAATAAAAAGACATATCATTAATAATTTAAACCACAACCAATTTAAATCAGTCGTCTAGATAACATTGATTAAAATGCAATAAGTAGCATATCTAAAATACATTTCACATCCAAATCACTTTGAATCATCTTGGAAATTATTTTGGAATCAATTAATTGAAGATAATACCTGGAATAAAAATTGTTCTTCATCATATAAATATTGCATAGCCAATAAGGCTTGAGAAAGACATTTAAAAACTATGACTTAACATGTTACCATCACTGATGTTTTTATTCCATGTTTTATTGATATTGATGTTATTGTAGCCTACTTCTCGTGAAAATGAACATTTTTATGAGAATGTAGAAAATATAGACTATGCAATTTTCAACATTATAAGCATTATAATAAATAAATAAAATATAATTAAATTAATAAAGGTAAATAATTAAAATAATTAAAATGTTCTTGTTATTATTATTATATTAGTTATATCATATTTAAATATACCCACATATTAATACTATTTGGACGTCATCCAGGGAGTATATTATTACATCATATTCGAGCGCCCAAGACCAAACAAAAACGTGCCATCATCATGTTGCGACAGCCATTCTCTCCAGTCGGTGGAGAGTCAGGAGACGAACAAACCGCGGTTGTTGAAGAGTCTGTGAACGGCAACTCACTCACAACTGACACGCTGTTTGCTCTCAGTGGATGTGTTCTCCCTCTTGTAATGGTCGCACGCCTTCATATGTCGCCCAGTGAAAGAACAGAGTCAAAGGGTCGACCAATACTCTCGTCAATTCGACAGAGCAGCTAACGTTAGCAGTGTTTTACTAGCCAGCTAATGTAACACGAACTTGGCTTGTAGATTGCCTTGTAGAGGCTAGTTAGCTCCTCTAGCTAACCTGCTAGCTTCTGTTGGTTATCGCTAGGTGCAAACACTTGACTTGCTGCTGGTGGGAAACCAAGAAACCAACATCGGAGCCTGTGGTGTTAGCTTCATCAAGCTCCAAAGGATATCTACGACCCGAAGGAATCACCGGAGAGGCCTGCTGTCTTTTTTCATCTCCACGTTTCTGAGGTAAAACAATTAAAAAATCCCAATGTGCAAGATCACAACTGGGGAATATTGTAGTAATGGACCAGTGGAAGTGGGCCTAGCATTAGCCATCTAACGAATAGCTCGTTCGCTAGCTGAGTTAGCATTGCTAACGCTAGCCATCTTAACGCACCTCTGTTGATGTGGAGCTTGTTGGTGATTTGAAAGAAGTTACAGGTGTCCGATTCAGCTTGCGGTGGCTGAACGTTTGTTGTGTCGTAATGTTTCCACCATTAATCAAAACTCACAGATTGAGTTTGGTACCTGTATTGGCTAACTCCGTCACTAAAACTTTGCCTTTTAAACAAGCTGCACAAACTTGAGTCAGAAGCTGCAAAGTGCGTGGAGTTCAACCCGCATGCAACACTTTAATTAGCTATGTGATGAGCATAAACATGATAAGTGAGTTTCGTTTAGCTTGGCCATAGTGTCCCAAATAAAGGTGTAGGTGCAGTTTAGGAGCTGAGTGGTGGATTTTTCTCTGATAGTCTATTCGCCAAATGCTCACCGACCCCATGCGAAGTTAACTAGTGCTTCACACGTTAGCTAAATCCAGATGTTCACAGGGGCACACGGCTGACAGAAATTCACGGGACAAAGACAACAGTTTGTAGGTTGTTTAGACCAGGGATTCTCAAGGGGGTGGCGGGGGGCCACCCCAGGGGTTTGTGAAGTTTTCAGATTCATTCAAAATTAGCATTATTTTAATTTACCATGATATGAAAAATGTATCTATGATTTTTGTCTAATATTTTTCGAATATATTTCTCTTGTGTTCTTTCACATAACTAAGGCTATAGAAGTGTAAGAATAGGCTACCTCAAATTATTCCATGGGACATTATAAAGGCCCAGACACACCGACCAGACAGCGACCCCTCGGCAGGAAAGGCAGTTGGGCTGATCAGTCTCCCCGAGTTGGTCAAAAAAGTGTCTTGGAACCCACCAAAGCGACGAGAGGTAATATGTCTCCATAACAGCAGGCGGCGCTAATCTGTAATGTCGGCCAAAAATGAAAACCGGCAGCTGATTGGAAGAACGCGTCACGTGGGTCTGGTTTCTCTGGAAATTCAAAGACGGGCGCCTTGTTCAGATTACGATCTCATATTGTACTAAAGTAGTTCACTGAAATGTGTTTTTGAAAACATTTTAAGCGAGAAATAGGCCATGCAGTTGCTGAATCTGTCTTCATTTCAGATTGTCAAAGGTTGGTTTAAAAGATTTTCGTCAGATTTTGAGGGACTAGTCACGCTCATTCCGCTCCCAGTTTCTGGGTTAGCACTCTACCAATCGGATGGGTCATTTGAGTCTGACTGCTGCCAGTGCCCGCCCCGCCGATTTTTATGTGTCAAATCGTCCAAAATGAAGGCAGACTGCCTCTCGGATGGACGATGGCACAGAACACACCGAACAGACTCAAATTCCTAATCTCGCCAAACTGTCCGACGGCCGATTATCGGCTCGGTGTGTAGTAGGCTTAAGGAGGTTCCCAGTATATTCTCTGTCATATGGGTTCCATGGCTGAAAAAAGACGAAGAACCTCTGGTTTAGAGATTTGGGGTGCTAACATTTTGGAAAACATAGTGGACTTCTCGGGTTTTGCAATGCACAAGTCAGACTTTTACTTTGTTCCAACATGTAGACCATCATTACATAATTATAATTTTTTGTTTTGACTAACTTTAGTCAAAGATGCACCTGCACACGTGACAGAGAATAATGAGGAATTTGGATAAGGTGTTTTCGTGCTGCAGGATCTACATTATTGGAGTCGTCCAGGTAGCCAATTTAGGTTTTTCCAAAAAGGGATAAGGTTTTATCAAGGTTGCGGATACCAAGATTTGATGTTTACATGTGCCACACATAACCGGGATAGTGCTAGAGTGTCACTATCGATCTGAATTTGATCCCATCCCTTCATGTCTAAAGTTGAGTTAGTGAAATCTGTGGGCATTTTTTCACACAAACTTAATTCTGGAACTGTTCATAATACATTATTACTAAACATCAGGATTGCACAGAATCACATTACATACAATAAGCACCAAATAAAGTTTCAGTTTAATTTCTCTTCACACCCAGTTTCGCCCTTATTTAAGCATATGGTGTCTCTCGCTTGTGCTGTTTTTCCTAGTCTGGTCAAGTTAGTTAAGTTTAACTTTAACAACCCTAATATTGAAATACATTTCCTTCCCTAATAGAAAAGACAGTTCACTAAAGTGGTGTCCAACCCATGTTAAACCCAGGTCAGGAGGAGTGTTGTGAAGTCAGGTCAAATAAAACACATTGTCACAGCCAACACCGGTTTAACCTACCGCACTGTGTCACTTAGAAAGACGTTGTAGACTAGTGGCTCTTATTTCCTCTCCGGGAGAATACACTACTGCTTCTCCACCCTCCCTGCTAGTTCACTGCCTTCACTTGACCTCTCAGGTCTGCCTGTCCTTGATGACATGGCTAGAATAAGAAGCATCTGTCTCTGAAGTCAAGCCTGAAAACCAGTGTCCTAGATCAAGGAATAAACTTTAATTTGGCTAGACTACAAAAAGTCAACTGATTCGTCTGTGTTGTCTATGATAACAAACAAAATACATATTCCAAGTAGGAGTTGAAAGCACTGTTGTCTTTACATTAGTCTTTTAACTTTTGAATTGGAGAGTTTTACAAAGCTGTGATAAGAAAAGGAAAAAGTAATTCATGATGCCTTTTTTCTGTCAGTTGTCTTTAGTATTTGGGGCAGTGTCTCAAGGACAAAGTCAGATGAGAGTCATGTCTTGACACAAAATCATTGGGGCGAGAAATTGAAGTACCATTTTATATAACACAGATTGCCAAAGTTCAACTGCAACGGAACTTTTCTTTTTGCACAAGATCCATGTGATGCACAGAGCCTAACGCTCAGTCAATAGACTCCATAGATACTTTACTGTTTACTTGTCAAATTTGATCTACAACTACTCCAACAAGGCTTTTCCTTAATAGATGCTTAAAAAAAAAAGAACTTACTTTGTTGTTATAGTTATTGCTGGGTATCAAATGAATATAAATATAGACTAACTTTGTCTGTAATAATGTGCCATATATGTATGTATTTCCTTTCCAAGAGATTGAAGAAGAGATCTGTTGAGGACAAAATGTTAGTCACAGTCACCAGAAATAAGTCTGTTTATTTGATTTAAAGCCAACCGAGAAGAACCGCTTTTGTTGTTTTCTGGAGTTCATCCTGTTCAGTTTCACCTTTTGGCTTGATAAAGCAGTAATGTATTTAAACCTACATAACAAGGTTGTGCGTCAGAAGGGTTGTTTAGTGACCACAACTTTAGGAATTTATGTGGTAGTGTAAAGAATCTGGGAATTTAGGGTAAACTTGGGAAACCAATCGGTTGTCAAAGATTAATATTTGTATCACTTGTGTTGTGTTCTCATGGCATGTACACTCTCATTACTGTTGGCCTGGTCATGGTCCAGTAACTGATAATTTTTCATCCTAGTGTTATGAATGGGAAAGACTGTTATCTACAAACCAGGCAGCTACAGTTCTTTTTATTGACCACAATGAGTCC
The DNA here is from genome assembly GCF_004354835.1 of Perca flavescens. Classification (NCBI taxonomy): domain Eukaryota; kingdom Metazoa; phylum Chordata; class Actinopteri; order Perciformes; family Percidae; genus Perca; species Perca flavescens. Next base: position 30,091,265 of record NC_041332.1, on the reverse strand, counting down.
AAATGCCCACTATGTGTCCCTTTTTGAAAGTGTATGAGCATGTATTGAACCCTTCAGGTCAATGTATGATGTTGTGTGGGACACACACTATAAAGAAGTGAGGATTAAAGAATGCAAGTACAAAAATAGGCTGACAATATTGAGACAACAGTGGCATATTTTCAGTTCACATAGATCAGTGTGATGAAATACCATTTTTCTGGCTGTGATTGTTGCTGCAAGGCCTTGGAGAGTGAGAGATGAGGGTATCCTAGACTTTGTTTGCAGAAAGCTTCACATTCCCACACTCCCGACTGTTGCTGTGTAACTGACCCCAGGGCCTTTCTAAAACCATTCTCATATGGACAGTGAGATTTCCTGGCTTTGAAGCTCGTATTGACAAAACATGAAGGGGGGTACGAGTGAGATGGGTTATTAAGGATGTCAATAGAGGGGAAATGTTTCAGGTGGCATAGATTCCTGGAGACATGACTGGTCTTGGTAGCTCTATACTGAACTAGGGCTGGGCGATATAGCTGAAAACTGTATCACGATATAAGTGTTTCATATCGGTCGATATCGATAATTATTGATAGATTTTTATGACCTATTTAAAATGACCAGGAGAAAAATATATATTAAATTTAAACATTTTTATTTTAAACTTAATTCCTCTGATTATAATCCCCTCAGTTATAAAGCAGGAATGTCAACACAACCATGGAAAACACTCAAATAATTAAAATGTAAACATAGGTCTAAAATCACAATGAACACTTAACAATTATCTCTTAACATTAAGGTGCAAACTTAAAGAATAAGTAAGAAATGCTTCATAAAGTGTAATAAAATAGTGCAAAATGTTAAATATAAGAAACCTGAGAAACTATTTTCTGCAAGTTTAGTGCTAGGTTGGTAACCTGGCTTCTGAACAGACATATCTGCCTCCGTTTTTTCTTTGTGTCGTTTAGTAAGGCGCTGATGCAGAGTACCTCTCCATGGCGGTCTGCTGCTTGTGCGGTGTAGCAGCTGCAGATGTTGTTGGACGTTGATGGCGAATACGGCTGTGCTCCAAAGTGTGAGCGCGGCTAAGGTGGTAAAACAAGTTTGTGGTAGTACCAGTGTTGGTAGGGACGACGGTCTGACGACATTGGTCTGTCTACGGTCAGACTTATAAAATCCCCAAAAACTGCCATACTGACTTTTGTTTTATCAACAATTTCCTCGCTGGCTGTGGCACTCACTTTCCACTTCTCACTCCACGCCGGTTCTGTTATTGAAGAACACGAGACAGTGATGTGGCGCAACCAAACTTGATACTGTTACATGATTGGCTGTTATAGTGTCACTCCCTACGTTGCTAGGTTACCAGAGAGCGAGGGCCTTTGTTCATGCAACCAAACTTGCTTCACAATCTCTGGTTTCTTCTGATGAAGAAAAACAAGTTATCGAACATTTTATCGACCGCATTTTCTATTGATATTGATTACGTGTCTATCGCGAGACATATCGTTATCGTTTTATCGCCCAGCCCTATACTGAACTTTTGTATAATTTAAAAACAATCAAAGCACGTGGCCGGGTTGGCTCAGTGGGTAGAGCAGGCACACATATATTGAGAGGTTTATACCTCGACGCAGAGGTCCAGGGTTCAAATCCGACCTGTGACAATTTCCTGCATGTCTTCCCCCTCTCTCTCCCCTTTCTCACCTAGCTGACAATCAAAGCACATTTGTTACCTACATGCTGCAGTGAGACAAATAATAGCTTATAACTCTATTTGTTAAACTTATTTTGTGGCGCTGGGCTGGTAAGAGGTTTCCTATAGGCAACCACATAACCCTCTGAATGTTAACCCAATTATGAAACAAATGTACTCTTGGATTGTTAGGGAAACTGCAACCGCATGTAAAAGGTTATGTGTGTTGACTGTTT